>NW_007248675.1:135483-159875 GCF_000164805.1 Carlito syrichta
GAAAATCTCTAAAAGTATTAAATTTTCTCATTGGGGAACAATAATGTCTTTGAGATGCTGGTTCTCACTTTAGCGTTTGGAGAATCTGTGACTAGTATCACCATCTTTCTAAGGGACTGAGTTACAATGAACGATCAATAGAGGGAACACAGCGACTTGAAAGAGGGCGAACAAGAAAAATAGATAAAAGCTTATTTTGAGGGAAACAGGCCTAGTTTATGGAAATGAAATAACTTTAAAAATTATAATCTACAAAAAAAATTGAAAACCCTATTACAGACATCAAAGAGAACAGTATGCTATACACACTTAAAACCAAGAAGTGTCACTTAGAGAATAGAAATGTAATTGCCAGAATTTAATCATAATATTTTAAAATAAAGTCAACCAATTCTTATAAAATATGAAGAAAGAAAAAAATACAAAAAGGGAACACTATCTCACGCAAGAATAGAGGAGATGAATAAAAAGATACAAGAAATAAGAGGATAATTTTGCAGAAATAAAGACAGACATAAACATCAGATTTGAACCCTGAGTAAGCAAAAGTAATTTAAAAAGAATCCAGACATATTGTCTGGAAACTCTCCAAACGTTCTACATTTTGAGAGGAAAAAAGCAAGTTCACTGCTAATAAGAAGAACATCAGACTGCTTATCATTTATACTGAATGCCAAAAGTCAATGGACAGATAACTTTAGATTGAGAGAACTGAGAGGGGAGGAAGGAAGTGAAAAGGTGAGGGAGAGAGGGAGTCAGAAAGGAAAGGAAAAAAATATGTTTTTAGACATCCAAGTAGAAAGAAAATATGTTGTTTGCTCATTTTTAAAATAGAGGTACCCCTCATTAAAAACTGAAATCAGAGACAGAAGATTTTGCTTTGAGGGGGGAGAAAAGTTTGGGGAAATGTCACTGTTACTGTTATTTTACTCTAAATCTTTTTGTAACCATTAGATTTTTAATCTGTATTAACCCAGGCATGTGTTGATTTCAGTCAACTATATTTATTATTGTATTAATTTGATTCAACATCAATTTTACCTGAAATATTTCAGCTCAATAGAAATGACTTTTGAAATTATTCTATATGCAACTAGACTAGTTCTGATTATTTGATTGCACTACTTTCTCCTCATCCTGTATAATCCAAGCCCTGATCTATATGATATAGTCAATCAGGCTTATAATTATCTGCCAGCATAAATCCTTTCTTTGGGATATATTCTCTCTCATAAAATTCCATCCTAAAGAATTTCTCTTCTTCTTGCTTGGCCTGTGACATCCATGGTTAATGTTAGAAGACAACGAAAAATACGCATAATAAACCTTGCTAGAAAGAAATTTGAAAAAAAAATTTATCTTTACAGGTGGCTGGTTATTGCATCTTGTCGTAAGATCTGAATGATGTGCCTGATACTAGAGTATATTTAAAACAGTAAAGGCTTGTATAACCATCAAATATCATATTTTACTTCCACATTTAATTGACTTTCAGAGTCACTGATAATCATAATCCACACACACAAAAAATACTAATATACTGTTGCTATATAAAAGTACCCGTAATGGGGTACAATTATAGTTTTGTTTTGTTATTTAATTAATCTTGGAGAGACCACTTCTATTACCTAATTCAATCAATGTATGCTTCTTTTGTCTGGACAATTGATTACACAACCAGGTTTAGACCTTCCCCAAAGAGGGGAAGGTCTAAATATAATGTTAAATATAATGCAGACTGAACTAAAAACAACCAGCTTAATTATTACTTGTCCTCGTGTGCGAGGCATTTTTTATCGGCCCCAGGACATAGCAGTGAACAAGATAGATAAGACACTTTCCCTCATGGAGCTTCTATTTTAGCTTTGTGTTGTTGCTGTTGTTTTTAAATGAAAAATATTAGGCAAAAGGAGCCTCATGTTAAAAAAAATTATATCTCATTTGCATTTTTGAAATAGAGCATTAATCAGGTTAGTCGAAAAAAGGAGCTCAATTTCTGATTTTACTTGATGAACATATTCAAATTTTTCCTCTGAAGGACAGGAAAATCTACTTGGGACTATATAATTATCTGAAAGAATGAGTCAGTCAGCAGACTCCTCTTTCATCTCCAGAGGGAAAAATAATTGTGTGAAAAGTTCTTTCTTGATGTTTTATTCAGCTGTACTCAGAAATGAAAAACCATGTGTAAGACAGCCTTGAGAAGATGGAGAGTATGTCATGAGGAAAGGGCATATTTGGAGATGCCCTAAAATGCTAAAGAAAAGTAGATCTAACAAGACAGAAGCAAAAACCACAAAGTACTTTCTGCAGATGTTAAAGTTATACTGGAGAGCAATATGGAACAACTAGGAGTATCTAGAAATAATTACAACTCATTAATCCTTGATGCTGTGAGGACTTCCATGGCCCATTGCAACCACTGGCCTTAATCTCACTTTTCTTTTGGTTGTTAACCAGAGCTGAAAGCACTTCATTACCTTCTCCACTTCAACTAACTGTTGAAAACCTCTTCCGGTCATCAGAGTGATGGCAGGAACCATATTGTTTGTGCCCTTTCCTCTGTTGTGAGTGTCTTTAGCTGAAATTTACACTTGCTGAAATCCTAAATATTATTTGTTTCTGAATCAAATTCAACTTCTCCTTGACTGTGCCGTTGATCTTTCCAGCTGAGGGATTAGTTCCGCCTCTTCACCCATTACATCTTGTCTGTTATAGAGAATGTATTACATACAGAAGTATCTTGTAGGTATCAGTTCATCTCTGTAAATTGCAATCAGATTTCCTTGAAATTCAGAAGTATGTTTTGTTCAGACCGAAATAGGCCAATAAAGTGAAAGATACAGTTTAATGAGTACCGGGCTTGGCAATGTATTCTGGTTGTCATTAACAATCCCATGACCATATTTAAAATCCTTAATGTTCCTGAATTTCAGTTTTATATTTATAAAGTACAGGTAGGTGCCTCATCAAAATAGTAGTGTAATCTGCTTCTACTTCACAATGGCTGACAGAATACTTTTAATACAGTTAGTTTTTATAAATATTTTGCTGAATATTGAATAATTTACTTCAGAACTAAATGATGTAGAGTGATAAAATGGAAATGATAAAAATATAGATCCAGGAAAGTATGTCTCCAAGTCTGGCAGAAAGTACTGATTCTACAGTTTTGATCAAGTCCCAATTCATTTGTCTGTAAAGTGAAAATAAAAACAATATGCAATTCAAATCCTCTGCATACAACAAATAATTCAATTAATAGTAGGACTTTATTTTGAGATATATGGCTCATTTTTTTCTCTTTGCATATTGCTCTTTTCCTCACAAATAGCGTGTACTTATTCGATCAGCAGACAGATATAAGAGGAACACACTTGAAGTAACCAAAGAGACTTTCCAGTTCTCTCTAAGCCTCTGTGTATAAAGACTGAGCATGAACAAAGTGATTGTCTCAGAAATAGGGATGTAGAAAAAGGATGGGAAGTGACGGAAATAGAGAAGATAGTAGGTCCAGGGCTCAGCTGCTGAAGAGGCACTAAGATGCAAGAAAAAAGCTACATGGTGCAAAGAGACAGAAGAAAGTAGAGGTTGTAGATAACCCAGAGCACCATGACCACACATGTCATATCTCAGTATTAACTAGTGCAGTCAGTCAGATGACTCATTGACCAGAGCCCGTGTCCTATCTCGATACTTCATAAGATTCTATATGCATCCACAGGTGTTTTAAGTTTAGGGACTCCCTGCCCCTCCAAAAAAAACAAATACAAAAAAACTGAGGCTAAATTTCCATATGCTTGGTGAGATTAAAATATCAATGGTCTAAAAAAAGTACATAACTGAATTTTTTGCATATCAATATATATGTGCTAAGATTCATATCTCCAAATGTAAAAGATATTTATAAACTGAGAACTGCTACTGAATAAGTGTTACCATTCTAAATTGATGATTAAATGAGTACATTGAATGTAGTTAAAACATCTGAAGTATGGAATGTGATTAATAATTGTTATTGCTACTATTGTTACTGCAGAAACACTAGAGATACACTGTAGTTGAAGACACTGCATATATTTATGAAAGGTAATGGTAGGACTCACTTAAAAGTGAGTATCTGGTACATGCCTGTGTAAAACTAAAATGCAAGCACATTTATTTGAATAATATTTAGTATCCTATCTCTGTCTACAAAAAGCTACTGATTCCTGGCTTGACATGAATATGGCATTATATGTGAGAATGAGACAGTCTGGATTTATTGACAACCTGTATACATCACTTCTATATTAACTATGAATTTACTGGGGTGAAGACCTGTTCCAAGTCTGCATATGTAGCTGACTCACAAAATGCCTTACAGAATGTGGTAGCTCCATTTAGGTGACTTGCATATTATGTCCCCCTTCAAGACAAAACTGGTGGAAACCAAAAGTTTCAGTGACAATGATTTGTTGATTAAATTGATCTTTAATGAGCAATAACTCATATAAAACATTTGCTATAGAATATGGCACTCTACGGTTTAGTACAATTTATTTTCAAATTAAACACTGAGTCCAACAAGAAATGTCACAGTCTAATAAATTTCCAATCATCTTCTTTAAAAATAGGAAATCCTTCTGTTGAATTATATTAAATATTTAACAAGGACTGAAACACTCCTACCCACTCGCCTGTGACCCATTAAGGATACTATATACCCATAAAAGCTTCTAGCTAGGCATTTTCAATTTTATTTTTATTTAGTACTGAGTTATAGTCTTCTTGTGTCAAAAGGTCATAGGTACTATAGCTCTTTAGAGTGCAAAGTTTTGCTATAGAGATATGACTGTGAGGTTTTTTGAACTGTGCTAATCTGAATGGCTTTGCTCCATGCCTAAAATGACTCTAAGGTATCTGAAAGACTCCCTGTCTATTGACTCACTCACTTCTTATTCTTTTTTGTTGCTTTTCTTTCAAAAATCCATAAATCATGCTTACTAATCTTTGGATATAAGTATAAAATATCACATTTGCATAGTGAATTTCCATTTAGCATGTTTTTAATAGTCAATCATTTTCTATTTTAATAAAAAGCGAAGTACTTTTAATCTTTGTTTTGAGTGAAACCAGGCATTATTATTATTTTCAACATACAGACAAGTTGAGGCATGATTCTGCCTCTAATAGTTGGCAAGTCCTAGTCAACTAGGTCAACTTGTGTCTGTAGTCAACTAGTCAACTTGTCAACTAGTAGTCAACTAGTCAACTTGTGTCTGTAGAGCATGGACTCTTTTTCACTACATATTGCTACCTAGAAACTTTTGTTGTCTAGTCCTCTAGTTTCTGATCTTCTCACTATTCTGCTTCTAAAATGATGTATGCCAGGAGTCAGTAAAAAATCTTGAACTGGCAAAAGCAAGAACAATGTGAGTAACAAAATAAGTATTGATTTACAATCCAAAGTATACCATAAATACACACACGAGTCCATAATGATACATATAAATAGTGATCTATTTACACTTTAATAAATAAAAAATAAGTAAATAAAATAAGTCTTCAGTGTAGAAGAATATCAAATAATTTATGTAGATAATACTCTATTCCCTCAAGGAGATGAAGCATAATTCTCCCATTTTTTAAGTGTGGACTGTACATAATTACTTACATCTAAAGTGTATAGTACTTAAAGGGGGGGGGATATTTTCATGTGAAGATCCTGACAAACACTACTTCAGCCTAGTGACCAAGGTCAACATCAATAATAAATCATGATGGTAGTATGTACCCTTGAGATGATGTGATGAGAATAGCACTTTACCCTTGTGGTCTTCCTCTCATACATATCTACCCCAGTTTAATCATAAGAAAAAACATCAGACAAACTGCAATTGATGAATACTCTACAAAATACCTAACCAATTCTCAAAACTGTCAAGGACATTAAAAACAAAGAAAATCAGGGGAGCAAAAGGGCTGACCAGAAGCAGCTGGCGTGCAGCTTTCCATAGAGTGGAAACAAAAGTAGGGAGCAAATTGCTACACTCAAAGCAGGACATGGAGGAACTTACTCCTTGACAGGGAGGCAGTAGGCCCATAGGAGGCAAAGAAGTGTAACCAGACTGTCTGCCACAGAGACCTGGTTCCAATGCCTAGAGGGAGCTTCCCGTTGTGGAGAAGTGGTGAGTGAAAGAGCAAATGAGAAAACCTCACAAGCCCCAACTATCTCTACTGTGGTCAAGGGAAAGCCTCTGTGATCCACCCACACTGAGGCACCACCCAAGTCCATGTGGAGTCCCTTAGACCACTGAACCCCATGCAGATCTGTACCAGCCGTCATTCACTGTGGGACAAAGAGGGAGGTCCAAGACCCCTTTGCTGAAGGACAAACACTTACCAGCCCCTACTGCTGGTACTTCCAGATAAGGGAAGGAGCAACACAGCAGGGAAATTAAGTGTATTCCCACCAAGGTTGGCAGATGTAATAAACAGGATCAATGAGGAGACAGGACCCCCTTGGCCCTCTCCCATCCCAGCTGATTTCACCATCACTGGTCACTGGTTACTGGCCTGCAGACCTACCACTCCCCAGACTAATAATGAGCTGTGAAATTGAGTCAGTAATAAAAGACATATCCATCCAAAAGAGTCTAGGCTCAGATGGCTTCACAGCTTAATTCTATCGGAAATACAAGGAAGGACTGGTATCAAAGCTAAATTATTAAAATTATACTAAATTATAAATGATAAAATTATTCCAAACAATTGAAAAGGAGGGATTCCTCTTGAGCTCATTCTATAAAACCAATATCATTCTGATGCCAAAAAATGGCAAACGCACAACTAAGAAAGCAAACTACAGACCAATTTCACTGATGAACATTAAGGAAAAAATTATTGACAAAAACCAAGCAAACCAGATCCAGGAATACATCCAAAAAAAAAAAAAAAAGTATTTATCATGATCAGGTGGGATTTATTCCTGGGATGCAAGTTTAGTTTAACATACACAAATCAATAAATGTAATTTACCACATAAACTGAAATAAAAACAAGGACTTCACAATTATCTCAACAGACACAGAAAAAGCATTTGATAAAATTCAACAACACTTCATGAACAAAATCTTCAACCACCAGGCATCAAAGAAGCATTCCTCAAAATAATCAGAACCATCTACAACAAACCCACAGCTGCCAATATTTACCTAATAAGTAGAAGCTGGAAGTATTCCCATTAAGATCTGAACAAGACAAGCATGCTTACTCTCACCATTCCTATTCCACACAGTTGTAGTTCCAGCCAGAGCAATCAGGTGAGAGACAGCAATAAAAGACATACAAATAGGTAAAGAGGAAGTTAAATTATCTCTCTTCATATAGGATATAATTATATATCTAGAGAGTGCACCAAAAGATTCTTAGTAGTCATAAGGGGTGTCAGTAAAGTCTTGGGATACAAAATCAACAATCAGAAATTACTGACAACTTTCAAGCTAAGAACCAAATTATAAACACAATTGCATTTACAATAGCTACAAAAAATATAATAAAAAAGCCGGGCTCCCTGCGCCTTTGGGAGGCTGAGGTGAGTGGATTGCCTGAGCCTGCGGGTTTGAGACCCGCCTGGGCAGCGAGACCTCATCTCTACAATAAATCAAAAAATCAGCCGGGCGTGGTAGCGCATGCCTGTAATTCCAGCTACTAGGAAAGCTAAGGCGGAAGGATCGCTGGAGCCCAGCAGGTAGAGGCTGTGGTGGCCGGGAGCGGCCACTGCACTCCAGTCTGGGTGACAGAATGAGACTCCAACTCAAAAAAAAAAAAAAAAAAGCCGGGCTCAGTGGCTCAATCTGTAATCCCGTGCTTTGGGAGGCTGAGGTGAGTGAATTGCCTGAGCCCGAGGGTTCGAGACCCACCTGGGCAACTTGGCGAGACCTCATCTCTACAATAATCAAAAAACTAGCCGGGCGTGGTAGCGCGCGACTGTAGTTCCAGTTCCTTGGAAGGCTGAGGCAGAAGGATCGCCGGAGCCCAGCAGGTCGAGGCTGCGGTGGCCGGGAGTGGCCACTGCACTCCAGTCTGGGTGACAGAGTGAGACTCCAACTCAAAAAAAAAAAATACAATAAAATACCTCAGAATACATCCAAACACTTCTAAGAAAAGAGGTGAAAGACTTTTACAACAAGAATTACAAAACACTACTGAAAGAAATCAGACAGTACAAATAAATGAAAAACATTCCATGCTCATGAATTGGAAGAATTAACATCATGAAGATGTCTATACTACCCAAAGCAATATTCAGATTCAATACAATCCTTATCAAATGACCAGCATAATTTCCCACAGATCTAGGAAAAAATACTTAATTCAGATGGAATCAAAAAAGCCCAAATAGTCAAAGCAATTCTAAGCAGAAAGAACAAAGCTGGAGGTATCATACTACTAGATTTCAAACTTTACTATGAGGCAACAATAGCCTAAACAGCATGACACTGGAACAAAAATAGACACATAAACCAATGGGACAGAATTGAGTATCTAGAAATAAAACTGAGGGTATACAACCATCTCATCTTAGACAAAACTGATGAAAAGAAAACTATACAGAAAATGCATCCTAATTAGCATTTGATGCTGGAAAAATTGGCTAAACATATGCAGAAGAATGAAGCTAGACTCCTTTTCTCTCACCATATATGAAAATTAACTCAAGATGGATTAATTATGTAAATGTAAAACCTCAAATTACAAAAATTCTAGAAGGAAGCATAGAAAACATTCTTCTGGACACTGACCTATGCAATAAATTCATGATCAAGATCTCAAAAGCAAAATCAGCAAAAGACAAAGTTGACAAGTGGGACCTAATCAAACACAAGAGTTTCTACACAGCAAAAGAAACCATCATCTGAGCTAACAGACAACCTACAGAATGAGAAAATATTTGCAAACTATGCACCAAACAAAGGTCTCATATCCAAAATCTACAAAGAACTAAAATTAACAGGAGAAAAAACTGTTAACCCCATTAAAAAGGGGTCACAGGATATAAACAGGAAGATACACAAGTGGCCAACAAGTATATGAAAAAAAAAAGTTTAACATCACTAATCATCAGAGATGCACATTAAAATGAAAATAAGATACTATGTCACACCAGTGAAGATGACTTTTGTTAAGAAGTCAAAATTGGGAGGCAAAACAGTGGTGGAACTGGTGGGAGTATGAAAGTCTCTGAAAGGGCGAGTGTCCATAAAGACAGTCTGCATGAGTGAGTAAGTGCAAAACGTTGAATGAAAGTCCATCTGAGGGGATACCTTAGATCAAGCACCTGGGGATCCCCTCCAAAGATGGCTGCAACCCACCACTACCCTGAGTTCAGAGCCCCAGTGTGCAGGATCATCAGCCATTTTCGGGGATCTCTCGGAAGGAGGCAGCAGAGATCAGCTGCTCCTTAGTGCCTGGCACCTGGCCCATGCCACCACCCATGGCAGCAGGCCAGGCCCTAGCAGAAGGAAGAGTGGGAAGAGCATGACAAGGAAATGTGGAGCTGAGCCCTACCGACCGTGAAGAAACACCAATTGCTGAAATTTTTTCTGCCCTGAGACCAGGCAGAAACCTGTGTTGGCCCACCCAGTTCTGTTTAGCCTCCAATCTGGAACCCAGAGGGGAACTCTGTTCCCCTCTGGGATCAAACATTGCTGGTCCCGAGAGGAAACTTCAGGAGTGGAAACAGAGAGACGGACTCCCTATCCCCATGCTGGACCAGACACAGACATATCTGATCTAAGTGAGAGACTTGGTGGCAGCAGCAGTAGCAGTGGATGAGTTGAGTGAGTCTGGATCTGATTCACCCTTCTCCCACAGCAGTCCATGGGGCATTTGACCCACACTAAGAGCAACCCCATCTGTCTGCACCGAGATGGGGTGGCGGGGAAGAGCTGGAGAATGGAACCCACTCCGCAATACAGGAGCATCCAGAAGCAGTGGCAGTGCTTGGGGAAGGAAACTGAAGTTCCAGAAACAGACACAGAGGGGCTCTTTCTCCTCTCTGTTTTAGTTTAAGTACTTGCGGGTTTTTTATTATTTTATTTTATTTTTTGGTGTTTTTTAGTTTTTCTGTTTGCATGTGGGCATTTTTGAGGTCAAGTGCATCATCAGGTTTTTTTCTGGGTAGGGGGTTGTATGCTGTCTGCTTGTATGATTTTGATTTTGTTTGTTTATTTGTTAGTTAGTGAGCCTGTCTGTTTTCCTTCTCATTTTCCTGTCTCTTCATCTTTCTTTCAACTTCCTTCTTCCTTTTTCCATTTTTTCCCTTTTTTATCTCATTTTGCTTTCAGGTGGCACACATACAACCCCATTTCATGGACAGATTGTACAGTGGTGAGAAGTGGGTTCCAGGGGCCCACACAACTGTCAGTGATACTGTGATCTGTAGATAGCTTCTGAATTACAGCTTCCCCATCATACCTTTTTCAAATCTCAAACTGCAGAAAACGCAGTCTTCCATCCCAGTCCAACTTAAAAATTGAACAAATCCAGAGGATCTACATAAGAAAGAAGAGGAGATTGAGCAAATAGAAGTAAAAACTACTCCCCCATCACTGAGCAATGGAATTTCAGAAGAAGGGGGAAGGGGGGAAAGAAAACCATCACAAATGAAGAGTAGAAGGAGGACCACAGGTCCCATATAGACCCCTGGGAAAACAGCACCTGAGAATACAGACTTCAGAATTCAAACAATGAAGAGCCCTCAGCATGAATGCCCTTAAACCACAAACCCAGAGATCAAGATATTAATAGAGGGAATGAATAGAAATGAAGAGAGATAAGAGAAAAGATTAATGGAGTTGATAACTGAGATGATGATAATAAAGAATACAGGAAATGAAATAATTAACAAACTGACAAGCACGGACAGCAGAATGAACCAAGCAGAAGAAAGAATCTCAGAGCTTGAGGGACAAAATATGGAACTAACACAAACTGTTAAAAACATAGAAAAGAAGTTAAAAAGACAAAGCAAAGCCTCCAAGAGATGTACAATTATATCAAGAGGCCATACCTATGGTTAATTGGCATTCCTGAGGAAGATAGAGAAACAGAGACCACCCTGGAACAAACATTCCATGAAATTATCCAAGAAAACTTCCTCTATCTCATTAGAGATGTGGCCATCAAACACAAGATTTTCAGAGAACCCCTGCAAGACATCAAATGAAAAGACCAACTCATAGACACATAGTAATTAGCTTACACAAAGTAGCTATAAAACAAAAAATCCTAAGGGCAGCAAGAGAGAAAGGTCAGACTGCTTACTGGGGAAGAATAATTAGAAAAGCAGCAGATTTATCTACAGAAAAGGCTAGAATATATTGGAGTCCAATCTTCCAAGTTCTCAAAGATAAACAATTCCAACTAAGAATTTCCTATCCAGCTAAACTAAGCTTCATCAGTGATAGAAAATTCAAATTCTTCCCTGACGTTCAATTTCTAAGAGTTTATGCTGCCTCCAGACCAGTTCTACAATAAATGCTTAAGAAAGCATTAAATACAAAAGAAAGAAAAAACAAGAATGACTACACTCTTCCCAAGAATGCAGGAAAAAGATTGAATATACACACATCTATGTCAACCCCAAAATCAAAAGACTGCCAACAAACAAATAAATAAACAAACAACGACCTCTGTAAGAACGTCATGACAGGGATAAATTCTCACACCTCAATAATTAGCCAGAGTGTTAATGAACTAAATACACCACTTAAAAGACATAGAGTGGCAAGCTGTATAAAAAAAATGATACAACAGTACACTGTCTCCAGCAGACTCATCCCACCAAATGTACACTCACAGAGTCAAAGTAAGGGATGGAAAACAAATTTACAGGCAAGCAGAACACAAAAGAAAGCAGGCGTTGCAATCTTAATATCAGATAAAATATCCTTTAAGCACTCAAAAATTAAAAATGATATGGAAGGTCATTACATAGATAAAAGATTCAATCCATTAACTAGAAATATCCATTCTAAATCTATATGCACCCAACAGAGGAGCACCAACTTTTATAAAGCAGCTTCTAGATGAACTAAAATAAGATATTGACTCTAACACTATCATAGTTGGGGATTTAAATACCTCATTAACAACCTTAGATAATCATTAAGGCAAAAAATTAACAAGGAGATTAGGAACCGCAACTTGACGTGTGACCAAATGGACTTAATAAATACCTACAGAACACTCTGCCCAAAAACCATGGAATATACATTTTACTCATCACTATATGGAATGTACTCCAAGATCAACCTCATCCTCGGTCATAAGTCTAGCATAAACAAATTTCATAAGATTGAAATACTGCCAAGCACCTTCTCAGACCACAGTGGAATAAAAATAAATATCAACACCATCAAAGCTACCCCCAAATCCACAAAGACACGGACACAAAATAGTATGATGCAGGACAACTCCTGGGACAACACAGAAATCTAAGAAGAAATTACAAGTTTTCTGGAAACAAATGAAAATAAAGGCACATCTTACCAAAACCTCAGGGATGCCATGAAAGTAGTACTGAGAGGGGAATTCATTTCTTTACAAATACACATCTAGAAAATGGAATGAACACAAGTTAGCAGCCTAACAAATTACCCAAGGGAACTGGAAAGACAAGACCAACAAAAGTATAACTTCAGCAGAAGATTCCAGATCACCAAAGTAAAAGCCCAAATACAGGATACAGAAGACAAAAATATCATAGAGAAAATCAAGGAGACAAAAAGCAGGTTCTTTGAAAGGATAAACAAGATTGATGGAACCCTAGCCAGACTGACCAAGAAAAAGCCAAAATAAACACAATCATAAATGCAAAATATTGAATCACAATGGACCCTGAAGAAATACAAAAAAATTATAAAAGATTACTATGCACAGCTGTATAGAAACAAAATTGAAAACCTAAATGAAATGGAGAACTTTCTGACATCACACAACCTCTGAAAGCTGAAACAAGAGGGAATTGAGACATTTAATAGGCCAATGACAACCCAAGAAATTGACTCAGTAATAATAAAACTACCCACAAAAAAAAATTCTGGACTAGACAGTTTTCCAACAGGGTTCTACAAAACATACAAGGAAGAGTGGAAATCAATCCTACTGAAAATATTTCAAGCCATCAAGAAAGGTGGAACTCTCCCCAAATCACTGTATGAAGCTAGCATCACACAGATACCCAAACCAGTTAAAGATCCAGCAAAGAAAGAGAGCCACAAAACAATATCCCTGACGAACATAGATGCAAAAATACTCAACAGGATGCTAGCAAAACCAGATCCAATAATACATCTCAAAATCATTCACTATGACCAAGTAAGCTTCATCCCTGGGATGCAGGGCTCCTTCAACATCTGCAACCATAAATGTTATTAAATACATCAACAGATGTAAAAATAGGAATCACATGATTATATCACTGGATGCTGAAAAAGCCTTTGTTAAAATCCAGCATCCCTTCTAGATAAAAACTCTTGAAAAACTAGGCATAGAGGGAACATACCTCAAAATAGTAAAAGCCATCTATGGTAAATCCACGGCCAACATATTGCTAAACAGACAAAAATTGGAAGCATTTCCCCTGAAAACTGGAATAAGACAAGGCTAGAACCAGAACAAGACAGGTCTCTCACCTGTCCTGCTCAACATAGTGTTGGAAGTCCTTGCTAGAGCAATCAGACATGAGAAAGAAATCAGGGGCATCCAAATAGGAAAAGAGGAAGTCAAGTTATCCCTCTTTGCTAATGATACGATTCTATACCTTGAAAATCCAAGAGAATCTGTTAAACATCTTCTTGCACTGATAAAGGACTTTGGCAAAGTCTCTGGGTACAAAATCAACATGCAAAAGGCAGTCACATTCTTATACACCAACAACAGACAGGCAGAGAACCAGATTAAAAAACCCAATCCCATTCACAACAGCAACAAAAAAAATTAAATACTTCAGCATCTTCCCAACCAGAGAAGTGAAAGTTCTTTACAATGAAAACTAAAAAACACTGCTCAGAGAAATCAACGATGACACAAACAAATGGAAATATATTCCATATTATGGATTGGAAGAATCAATATTGTTCAGATGTCCTTCTTACCTAAGGCAATCTACAGATTCAACACAATACCCAATAAATTACCAGAGTAATTCTTCTCAGATCTGGAAACGACAATGGTAGAAATTAATATGGAAACATAAATGACCACGAATAGCCAAAACAGTCCTCAGCAAAAGAAACAAAGTGGGAGTATCACACTTCCAGACTTTAAACTTTATTATAAGTTTACAATAATCAAATCAACCTGGTGTTGGTATAAGAACAGTCACATAGACCCATGGAACAGTATAGAGATTCTGGAAGCAAAATCTCAATTTCTCAACCAACTCATCTTTGACAAAACCTCCACTAACAACCACTGGAGAGAGGAAAACTAATTCAGTAAATGGTCCTGGGAAAACTGGCTGACCACAGCAGAAGATTAAAACAAGTCCTCTACCTATCACCATACACAAAAATCCATTCTAAATGGATCAAAGAACTAAACATAAAACCTCAAACTATAAGAACCTTAGAAAATACAGAAGACACCCTTATGGAAATTGGAATTGGCAACCAATTTCTGATCAAAATCTTAAGTGCCCATGACATAAGATATAAGATAGACAAATGAGACCTCATCAAACTGAAAAGTTCCTGATAGCAAAAGAAGCCATCAAGAAAGCAGAGAGACAGCCCACAAAATGGGAAAAAATATTTGTCAACTGTATATCAAAAGCCTAAAATCTAGGATCTACAAGGAATTCAAATGTGCCCCCCCCAAGCCCTTTTAAAAAGTAGGCAGAAGATATGAGTAAACACTTCTCTAAAGAAGACATACAAGCAGCCAACAGATACATGAGAAAGTGCCCAGCCTCACTAATCACCAAAAATACAAATTAAAATCTCACTGAGAGCCGGGTTTGGTGGCTCAGCCTGTAATCCTGCACTTTGGGAGCCTGAGATGAGTGGATTGCCTGAGCCCGCGGGTTCGAGACCTGCATGGACAACTTGGTGAGACCTCATCTCTACAATAAATCAAAAAAAATTAGCCGGGTGTGGTGGCGTGCACCTGTAGTTCCAGTTACTTGGAAGGCTGAGGCGGAAGGATCGCCGGAGTCCAGCAGGTTGAGGCTGCTATAGCCGGGAGCGGCCACTGCACTCCAGTCTGGGCGACAGAGTGAGACTCCAACTCAAAAAATAAATAAATAAATAAATAAAATCACACTGAGATATCACCAAACTCCAGTCTGGATGGCCATCATCACTAACTCAAAAAACAACAGATGCTGGGAAGGATGCAGAGAAAAGGAAACATTTCTACACTGTTGGTGGTAGTGTAAACTAATACAACCTCTGTGGAAAACTGTGTAGAAATTCACAAAAGACCTAAAAATTGACCTTCCATACGATGTAACAATCTCCATTATGGGAACATACCCGCAGGAACTCAAATCAGTCTATGAAAAAGATACCTGCACACACGTTTATTGCCACATTATTCACAATAACAAAAACATGGAACCAACCTTGCTGCCCATCGAAAGTGGACTGGATAAAAAAATGTGGTATATATATGCAATGGAATATTACATAGCTTTAAAGAAGGACAAAATTATGAACTTTGAAGCAACTTGGATGGACTTAGAGTCTATAATACTGAGTGATCTATCACAGAAACAAAGAACTGAGTACCATATGTTCACACTCATAAGCAGACCCTGAACACTTATCATAATAATTTAAGAAAAAGGTTGGCAATAGTGGGAAACTGCCTGGGTTGGAGGGCACACTTCATCAATAAGGGTATCTGATCTCAAACCTGGTGAAGTGGGGACCAAAGTGAGGCCCAAACTTTACCTATACAATAACCATTTGTATACCTAACCCTGAATTGTATCCCACATCTTTAAAATGAAAATTAAAAATAAAAGTCAAAAATCAACAGATGCTGGTGAGAATGCAGAGAAAAGAGGATGTTCCTACGCTACCGGTGAGAGTACAAGCTCATTCAACCTCTGTCAAAAGCAGTTTGGAAATTTCTCAAAGAACTAAAAATAAACTTACTGTTTGCCCCAGCAATCAATATACACTGGGTATATATCCAAAGAAGCACAAATCACTCTACTAAAAAGACACCTGCACACAGATGTTTATTGCGACACTATGCTCAATAGCAAAAACATGGATTCAACTAGGTACCCACCAATGGTGGAATGGAT
Organism: Carlito syrichta; assembly: GCF_000164805.1. Taxonomy (NCBI): domain Eukaryota; kingdom Metazoa; phylum Chordata; class Mammalia; order Primates; family Tarsiidae; genus Carlito; species Carlito syrichta. The sequence continues at coordinate 151,790 of NW_007248675.1, forward strand.
AAGAAAAATGTGATACACATATACCATGAAATATTACGGAGTCATTAAAAAGAGCAGAATCATGCCTTTTGCAGCAACATGGACGTAGCTAAAGACAATCACCTGAGCAAATTATCAGAGAAACATAAAATTGAATACCATATGCTCTCCCTAATAAGCAGGCACTCAACACTGTATGCATATGGGTACAGAGATGGAAACGACAGACGCTTGGGAAAGCCTAAAGTGGGCAGGGAATGAGAGAAGTAAGGGCTGAAGTCTACCCATTGGGTACCATGTCAACCACCTGGGTGATGAGCTCAATAGAAGCTCAAACCTCACCATTATGCAATAATTCTATGTAGCAAACCTACACATATACACCCTGAATCAAAATGGAAAACAAACAAAAACCACGGAAAGTCTGAGAAACAGTCACAGTAAAGAGAAGACTAAGGAGACCTGATAATCAAATGTAATGTTGCCTGGATAGGACTCTTGAACAGAAAAACTAAGGAAATTTAAATAAACTATACAGTTCAATAAATAATAATGTATCAGTATGTGTCATTAATTGTAAAAAATGTACACTAATGAGACATTAATAACAGGAAAAAATGGGTGCTGATATAGAAACTCTCTCCACTATCTTTACAATTTTTCTGTAATTTTAAAGGTACTATAACATTTTCAAAAACATCTAAAATTAGCAAATTATTTTTTTCTGTATAATCATTAATTATCTGTTTTTATTGTCCTAAATTAAATTTCCTAAATTTTCATTTTTACTTTAATCATTCACGTTCCATTTTTGATTTCCTTTAGGAGGCACCAAAGCCAAAGAATTAGTGATTTTTTTAAAACATAATGACACTCTGGGAGAAGAGCACTTAGATTTCAGACCCATCTTGTTCTCTTCCCAAGCAGAAAAATGCCAAATCTTGCCAAGCACCAAGTTCAACAGGGGTTCTCCACAGAAATAGCAAATCCACTTTAAAGATTTGTTTACAAAGCAGAAACCCAAATCCTCTGTCTTCTAACTGCCCCAGCTGCAGGGAATTACCACAGAGGGCTTAATCCCTTAACAATCTAATCAATTCCAAACTGAAAACTTCATTTTGCTTTTAAAAGATTAGCACTGCCCAATTATACTTTCTTCACTCTGCCTACACAGATTTAAAATAGATACTGGCATGTCCATGCAATTCAATTGATTATGAAGTTAATTCATATAAAGGGGAGAGAAAAATGAATTTGAACATACTTTTTGCTTTCTAGAGTATGAATTAAGACAAAAACCTGAAGGATTTGGAAATGTATTCAATGGGGAAGACAGCAGCACAGATCTGAGTATTATGACCCCATACAATAGGAACAGCCTCCTCTCAACACTGCTTTCAGAACAGGGTTTTGTTTCCAGGGAGAAATTTCTTGGTATATTCAATGCTGTCCTAGTAACACTTTAGAAATGCAAATTCATTTGAAAGTACAACAGTAAGTTGACTTTCTTTAAGGGTTTTCTGGTCAGTGCCAAGTCACTGCCTGTTTCTATAGTTTTGAGGCCCCTCTGATGGAGTTGTGGAAGAAAGGCTAGCCAAGAAGGGGTGTGGGCAGGCAGGAAAATTGACTCCTCAGAGGGAGTCTTTGACATCCCCTCACAAGTTGGACTACAAAGATTCAACTGCCAGAGATAAAATGTGGCTTAAAAGAACAGCTCTCTGAATTTAAGAATTCTGAAAAGAGGTGAAAGTTCAAGAGCTGCCAGCATTCTTTTCCTCTGTACTGCTTCTCTCAGTGTGCTGTTTATGTAAAGCTGCTGCAATCCAGGCTTTCGGATTCTGTTTTTTGCCCTCAGTCAGAGCCTTGAGGCATAAAATAGAGAGGAGAGTCAGCATTACTCTGGCATGGGTCAAGGCTTTGCACTTTTTACTCTACCTCAGTGCTTCTCAAAGTTTGACGTTCACAGGAATCACCTGGGATCTTCTGAAAATGCAGATTCTCAGTTGTTAAGACTGGGGTGTTACCACAGCAACTGCATTTTTTTTTTTTTTTTTTTTTTTTTTTGAGTTGGAGTCTCACTCCATCGCCCAGGACAGAGTGCAGTGGCATGATCATGGCCACCCCAGCATCGACCTGCTGGGCTCCGGCGATCCTTCTGCCTTAGCCTTCCAAGTAGACGGAACTACAGGCACGCATTACAGCGTCCAGCTAATTTTTGATTTATTGTAGAGACAGGTCTAGCCAAGTTGCCTGAGCTGGTCTCAAACCCTCAGGCTCAGGCAATCCGCTCACCTTGGCCTCCCAAAGAGCTGGGATACAAATTTCTAGGTGACCTTTAAACTGATGGTTTACAAATCACACTAAGTAACAAGACTCCAGCTAATTCATTTCTATGTACCATACAAAGGAACAAAGTCTGAATGCCCTCAGGAGTCTTGAGAACACCTGAAGGGTATCCCCCATGGACCACATCTCTTTTTTATTTTCTTTTGAGTCAAAGTCTCACCCTATTGCCCAGGGTGGAGTAGGGTGGCAGCTCATGGCTATTGTAGCCTTGACCTGCTGGGCTCAGGTGATCCTTCTGTCTCAGCTCTCAAGTAACGGGAATGCCCAGCTAATTTTTTGATTTATTGTAGAGTTGATGTCTCACCAAGTTGCCCAGGCTGGTCTTGAACCCCTAGACCCAGACAATCCTCTTGCCTTTGCCTCCCAATGTGCTGGGGTTATAGGCATGAGACACTGCACCCGGCTACATTCCTTTTTTTAATGTCTACTCCTTTTCTCCTCCAGTTCATTTAAAAAAAAAATCATTTTCTCAATATTCCTTTCTTTTCATACAGCCATAGCAATTAATACCTCTAGCTCTGAGAGACCCAAGAGATTAAAAAAAAACTCTAAGAGAACTATTACTATATGAATTCCTACCCCACGTTCACTGTATTTGTTTGCAGTGTTTGTACTTAGAATTTTGTTAAGTTTAATTTTTGTTTGTCTCATAAAATAACCGATTGCTTCCGCAACTGCTGCTAGCAGTATGTGAATGTCAAGTCATAAACCCCTCCCGGACATTCCTTTGCTTAGCCTGTCTGCTGACATTCCACTCTGCTCATTTAGCAGCTCCCCAGTCAATCACAGGTAGCTGAACGGACCAGACCAATCCCAAGTGCCCCCATACCCATTAGGAGAAATTACCCTATCATGTAAAAACAAGTTTAAAGTTCTTTCCCCTCCCTCTGTAATGATGTATAAAAACTGCTTGCCATGCTGGATTGGGGCTCTCGTCCCTGAAGCTGCTGCTTCGGGCGTGAGCCCAGACTCGAGCCTGAATAAAGACCCTTGTGTGTTTGCATCGGAGCTGGCTCTTTGTGGTCTCTATCTCTCTCATTAGGGTCCTGGGTTCAACAGCTCCTTTTTTAAAAAACACAGAGGATTGCTTTTCTTTATTTCCTCTGAATAAATATATATGTTCAGAAACTTACCCCATGAACTTCAGCCTTTTCCAACAGCCCTCACCAGATTTACTCAAAATCTTGGTTTTTCTCCCTTTCCATCCCCCTCCTTCTTATGGCTTGGTGGTTTGTTTTGCTAAAACTGCATCTACCTTCTACTTATAGAAGATATATATCCCGAAATATGTTTCTATTAGCCTGACATTAGAAGTTACCCTAATATTTTCTATTCCAAATTTCTAAAATTCCAAAGATGATTAACAGTGCAACACTCTTAATTCCAAAGATGATTAACACTGCTGTGGTAAGCAACTGAAAAATCATTAAAAACAGTAACAAAATCTAGAAGGCATGGCTGTATGAATAAATGGATAGGTTAATTTTTATTTGTTTTGTTTCAGAGTTAATAATTAAGTCAATAGTTATTGTGAATGTGTAGGCATTTGATTGGTTTTGTCATATTATTTTGCTATTAGAAATGAACATTGGCAAGTATAAGTAAAGAGTAAGTAACTATAAATTTCCTATTATTTGTGACTTCATGATGTGGAAGACAATATAGAGAACATGCATGTTCTTATTGTGCTGTTTGGTTTCTGTTATATATTATAGCAGTTTAGTGTGGGGTTCTGAAGACAGTTCGAACTGGCAGATGATAGAATCTGACTAGGACCTCAAAGTTACTTTGTTTTTTCTAGCAAAACATTTTTCATGGTTAGACAAAAATTAATGGCATAGAAGGGACTTGCACTTTAGCTCATCATGGAGTTTTTATTACATGTTGCACTTTCTCACATTCCCACATTTTCTCCTTCCCCCTTGTTCCAATCCAATTTAGTTTATTACCTATTTTCCCTTTAAAATAAGTAAATTGGCATCCACATTCTACAGTTGGTCTCAATAAAGAACTGAAGTAAACACCAGTGCATCTGCTGGTGGTATTTGATTTTACAGCACAACGTATACTAGAGTTTTTAGTCTTCATTACATTTCAGTATAAATCTGTCTGTTCTGTTATTATTCAAATCCTTTGCTCATTAGTCACATACTCACTTTTTCAGTGGGAAACAATACCTGACACCCAGAACTGTTAATTTAGTCCATTATTTTTTTGTTAACTTAAAATAAAATCACTCATTTAATGTAAGATCTTCTTCATATACCTAAAAGATGGGGACAGAATTTCTGAAATACTCTAAATTTGCTAGAATTTGTTGAGCTTATCTTGCCTTTCGTTCACATGTGTATAAATTAACTAAGATATATTTAGGGCTTGCAAGTTCGGCTTTATTTTGACAATTAGCCCAATAAGAGTAATTATACTATTTTCTATTTATAGTCTTTGAAGTGAGAGTTAAGTTTTCTCTCTAAAAGGAAAATGTAGCAGACTGATCTAAATAATTATACTCAGAAAAACAATATGAATAAGGACTCAAAGTTCTTCTAGGTCTGTGGAATAATTATTGCAAACTCTACCACATTTTATATGGCCAAATGAATATATAGATGACCGTCAGTTATTAGTGGATTATCTATATATGGTAAAGATATTTGCATAAGATTTTACTTTCAATATAGCTATCACATTCATTTAAACAATATCTATTATTTGTTCTAAAAACTGCAATATGCCACATTCTATACAGTGGCTGTCTCACTATGGAATTACTCTTGTTTTCTAGATTTTTCTTTTTCTTGTTTTTTGGCAGTTACATCCTATTCAGGCAAAGGAAGACTGCTAGGCAAAGGAAGACTGCTATCTGCTGAAGAAAGTAATGTGAATAACTCATCTGTGTGTGGCATTTCAATGATTTAAATCCTGGCTCTGTTACTTGTGATACTATGCAAATGACTCAACCTAAGCACATTTCTCCATCTGTAAAATGTGAGTTATGATAGTCTTACAGTGTTATGGATTGAATTGTATCCCCTCCAAAATGATATGAAGTCCTAACCCTAGTACCACAAAAAGTGACCAATATGACTGGTGACTTTATTAAAAGACAGCTATCTGAAGACCAATATACATACAGGGAGACCACCATGAGACTGAACTTTCACAGCTGCAGGAAACAAGGAAATTTGCCAGGAAACTGCCACAAGCTATGAAGAAGCAAGGAAGAATTCCTCTACAGATATCAGACAGAGAATGATCAGATTCACAACTTGAATTCAGATTTCTAGCTTCCAGTATTGTGATATAATTCCTGATTTTTAAAGCCACTGTAGTACATACAGTTCAAAGAGATAATGCTTTTAGTATTCTCAGCAGAACATCTGATACCAACTCACAATAGACAATTGTTTTAGATTTACTGTTTTTTTTCTCTGGCATATGAAACATAATTAACCAGGGAGATATGTTGATGATCTGGGGAAATTGTATTCTAAGTATTTTGTTAAATTCTGTTTAAGAAAAGCAAAACTTCCAGTTTAAAATACAATATGGAGGAGAATGCAAAAGTTAAAAAATAATGATTGAGAAATAGCTTTTACTTTCTGCATAGTCCAGTATTTAAAATGTGTGGAAGGTTAAAAAAACAAAAAAGAAAGAAAGAAAAAGAAAGAGTAGGAAAAGACCATGGACTCTCAAGTCAGAAAAAATAAAATAAAATAAAATAAAATGTGAGTTCCATTGAAGATAATCTACTTTGAATGTTGAGCAACTGATTGACTAAATAAATGAGGAAGTCTGTCCAGTGTTTCTATCTTTGAAAGGATCCCTTCACTCTTATTTCATGTAATTCATGTCATGTTGACTCTGCTTTATACACAGTTAAATCACTAACTTATCTTACAAGCATGAGTGTTCTTGGGATAGAGACTCACTGTGCAGTAGAGCTTACTGTGTTCACCCTCTTCATCTACTTGGAGAAAATTACTTGTGGTAAAAGAGAATGCAGTCAACACATGGAGAGACATAATGAGTCATAAAGAAGGATATAACATTTGAATATAGTGAGTGGAGTCTTCAATCTAGTTAAGTCTAAAACCAACTAGTCATGCATCTGGACATTTTTGTCATTATGGAAAGAAATTCCAAGGCAATTTCTTAAGCACAATCAGCAGTTATTTTGCATCAAAATCAAAATCACCTGGAATTTGTTTCCAGAGGTGTTTTTGTTTTGCTTTGTTTTGTTTTATGTTTTCACTTGGGAATCAGTACTTTAAAATATCTCCTCTAGTAATTAAAAAATACAACCAGGCTTAAGAATCATTGAGTTAGTTTAAGAAGTGTTAATATCACTTGTAATGTACATAATCCTGAATAATAAAAACAACCTAAGCTGAGTGTGCTGGCACATTTCTGTAGTTCCAGCTACTTGGTGGTCTGGAGGATTGTTTGAGTCCAGGAGTTTGAGTCCAAACTTGAGCCACATAATGAGATCCTCATCTCTAAAACAACAGCAACAGCAGCAGTCTACCACACCACCAAATCAATGTAATGAAAATTCACCGCATGACTTAAAGTAAAAAGTTTAAATCTTTACATATTCATTCACCAACCCCAAATATTCCTGCTCCTTTTACTTCCTGCATAGACCAGTCTTTAAGAAGTGTGGAAGGTAAAAAAAAAAAAATTAGAAATGAGATTCTACAAACAACGTTCGGTAAGAGGCATTTCAAAATTTTCTAAGGTTAAAAAGACTCTCACTCTAAATCGTATTCAATTCTAATAAAAATACAGTTGTGTTTTAATAAAATGCATTTTAATTAAAATGGAACGTAACATCTATATTTTATTCCTTTAACTATGAAGCAAAGAGTGGACAAGCATGGATTTCTTGCAAGTTTTTACAAATATATATGTGACACTAACAGTGCAACAAATATGAAAGACATTTAAAAAATGGAAAAGGAGGAGGAGGAGAGGAGGAGGAGGAATGATTCTGGGACATCTTGTGAACCTGTGCTAGGAGGAGGGGAAGGAGAAGGAGGAGGAAGAGAAAGAGAAGAAGGTGGGGGAATGAAAAGAAAGAAACACTTGTGTCAGATAGGTTTATTACCTCTATTATGACCAAATGTTTAAAGTTTAAGATTCATTTTGTATTTTGTTGACCCTTTAAAATTATGCAACCATAATCTTCGTTTTGACTACATTTCTTATTCATTTGCCTAACAACCAAAAACTTATGATTTATAATGAGCCTTCATGGTACTGTGAATATTGCATGGTAAATTTTGCAAAACTTCACATCAGAACAGTACTATTTTTTCAGAAATCCTTGCAAAATATGCAAATCATTTAGGAAAGACTAAAAAGTATTCACTTTTTATTGTAATGTTCAAATAATGTATTGCAATCTGGTTAAATAATAGCCTTTGAACTTAAGAGAGTGGATATAGCTGTATATTAGGGGGCCAATGAAAAAAATCAGACTTGTTTTAGGTTTCTCTCTGGCCTTTTAAATATGGCTTAACTACTTTCAGATAATACACAGCATACATATTAATAAGTATATAATATACAAAATAATATATATTTGTTCATATATGTTTATGTATTATGTATGTTTACTTATGTATACACACACACCCATTTACAAGGGGGAAATTTTTAAAAAGCGAATTAATTTATTTTAAAAATTGCATATTTATTCTTACTTTTTTTTTTTTGAGTTGGAGTCTCACTCTGTCGCCCAGACTGGAGTGCAGTG
>NW_007248675.1:159969-165187 GCF_000164805.1 Carlito syrichta
ACCTCAGCCTCCCAAAGGCGCGGGATTACAGGCTGAGCCACCGAGCCCGGCTTATTCTTACTTTTTTAAACCTCACTCACCTTCAAAATACTCTCCATTTGATGCAATACACCGATTGAGACACATTTTCCACTGCTCAAAACAGGTTTTGTACTTGTCAGTGTGGATGCCTTCTGGTGCTTCTACCATTTGTTGTTTCACCTCTTCCACATCAGCCAAACAGTTCCGTTTGAGGACATTTTATCTGGGGGAAAAAACCAAAACAAAACAAAAGTTGCTCTGGTTGAGATCAGGTGAGTAGGCAGAGTAGGGCATGGGGATCATGCTGTTTTTGATCAAAAACTGCTGAACACTCAGGATGGTGTGGGTAGGCTGTTTGTGTAAATTACCTATCATGAAATGGACAAATGTACTGAAAAATTTTCCAAAAACAAAACAAAACAAAACAAAAACAAAGCTGAATGCAGCCTCTTACAACAACACTAGCTGATACACTGATGCCAATGGGTTCCTAGAACACTAACCTAGCAGAGGAAGCCTACACTACAAGGGGCTCACCCTCCACAAAATAATTCTGCTTTATTTACGGTCCCCTTTGTGTATGTGTGTGTGTGTGTGTGTGTGTGTGTGTGTGTGTGTGTGTGTGTGTGTGATTTTGTACTTATATCTCTAACAGTCAAATATACTTAACACGTTCGGGGGAAAAAATGATTACCTGAGAATTTTTTGATTACCTGTTATTGAGACTAGTAATATAATTCATAAGGCTCACTGTAAAATATAAATGTAGGATATCTTATTCAAATAATATTAAGAATGCCAAGAGAGCAGCAGCAGAGCATTAAACCTGATGTGGAGACCTTCTCAGTGTGGGATGCTCTGTGTACACAGGTCACACACACGTAATGCCTAACTGTAACTAATTAAAATTTAAATATAGGACAGAAATGAAAAATGCTCTAGAGAAACTCTTTATCTTTTTTAATTAAGCATTTTCTTTTGAGATAATTGTGGATTAATATGGAGTTGTAAGAAATAATACAAAGAAATCATGTGCATCTCTATTAGTGAGAATTTTTCAGAGAAACAGAAATATATATGAGCACAGATATATAAACACACATATGCACATACATACAATAGATACATGCATATACATGGAATTGTTTAACACAATTATGGTGACTGACAATACCCAGGATCTGCGATTGCAATACTGGAGACCAGGAGAGCCAATGGTGTAGTTTCAGTGTAAGTCCTAAGGCCAGGAACCAGGAGAGTCAAAGGTGTAGTTTAAGTTTAAAGGTCAATAAACTTGAGACCAGGAAGAGATGCTGTTTCAGTTCAAGTTTAGAGGCAAGAAAAACATAATGCCTCTGTTCTAAGAAAATCAGGTAGAAGGAGTTTCATTTTATTTGGTGGATTTCTTTTGTTGTAGTCAGGCCTTCAACTGACTGGATGAGGCCCCACATTTGGGAGGGCAATATGTTTTATTCAGTTTAATTATTTAAATGCTAAACTCATCCAAAAACACCATGACAGAAACATTCAAAATAAAGTGAGAACAAAATCTAGGCATCCTGTGACTCAGTCAAGTTGACACATTAAGTTAAACATTGCAATAGTCTTTGCTAGGTTTTTCCCAGTGGTAACATCTTGGAAAACCAGAGTTCAGTATCACAATCAGGGTAAAATATTGATATAGTCAAGATCCAGAACATTTACACCAACACAAGAATCCCTCATATTGTCTTTTTACAACCAAATTGATTTTGTTCCTGCCTCCAACCCCCTTAACGCCTGATAACATCTGTTCTGTATTTCAATACTTTTGTCATTTCATAAATGCTATATAAATAGAGTCATATGATATATTTTATATATTTTCTTGGGATTGGTGGTTTCTACTCATCAAAGTTTTATTGTTGACTAGTATTCCAAGCTATAAATGTAACAGTTAATGAATGCTTGGACTATTTCTAGTTTTTGGCTATTATGAATAAAACTGTTTTGAACAGTTGCATACAAGTTGTGTGTGAATGTAGGTCTTCACTTCTGCAGAATAATTGATCAGAAGAGCAATTGCTTGGTTATATGGCAGTTATGTGCTTACGTAAGAAACTGCCAAATTGTTTTTGAGTGACTTTCTTCTTTTTAAATTCTGACTAGTTACGCAAGAGTGATTCAGGTTCTCAACATCTTTATAAGCATTTGGTGTTTTCATTTTTTACTTTAATCCTTCACATAGGTGTGCAGTAATATGGTTGTTTTAATTTGTCTTTTTCTAATAGACCATGATGTTGAACACCTTTTCATATGCTTACTTGTCATATGTATATAAGCTTCTATGAAATATTTCTTCATGTCTTTTGTTCATTTTCTAATTAGAAATTTTTCCTTTTTGAAAGCTGTTTTTTAAACCCTTCTATATATTCTACATAGTAGCCCTTTGTTGGATATGTAATGTGTATATATTTTCTTTCAGTCTGTAGGGTTTTTTTTTTTCATCCACATTTTCGCCCCCAAAAGTTTAATAAATTTAATAAATAAATTAATTAATTTATGGATCATGCATTTGGTGGAAAATCTAAACTCTTTAAATCTAGATCTAGCCACTAAATATTTTTGTCTATATTTTTTCTAAAAGTTTTACAATTTAAAGTTTATATTTAAGGCCATGATACATCTTAAATTACTTTTTGTAAAAAGAGTGATACTAGATATTCATGATTTTGCATATGAATATCAAATTTCTCTTGCACAATTTGTTGAAAAGGCTGTCTTTCCTCCTTTGAATTGCTTTTGCACCTTTGTAAAAGATTAGTTGGATGTATTTGTTTTAATCTAAATCAGAGCTCTTTATTCTGTTCCATTGATCCATGTATCTATTCTTTCAGAATACCAAATAACCTTGATCACTTTAATAAGTCTTGAAATTAGGTGGGCTAATTTCTTCCACTTCTTTATTCTTTTGCAACATTTTTTAGTTATTCTAGTTCATTTGACTTTCCTTGTACGTTTAAAAATTTTGTTACCTGTATTTTTAAAAATATGTTAACCTACATATCAGTATTGGAAAAATTGACATTTTTGCTAACATTGTTTTCCAATCCATGAACACAGTACACCTCCATTTATTTAGATTACCTTTAATTGCTTTTATAATTGTTGTACAGCTTTAACACAAATGTCCCATACATGGTTTCTTATATTTATATCTAGTTATTTTTTAAACAACTATTAGGATCGTACTTTTAACCTTAGTGTGCAGGTGGTAGTTGCTCATTTTGTAGAAATGTAGTTTATTTGTGCATGTCAGTCTTGAATCCTGTATCCTTTTTGAGCTCACTAATTAGTTTTAGGGCATTTTTTTTTCAGATTACTTGGGATTTTCTATGTTGAAAATTATGTCATCTACAAAAGGGACAGTTTTATTTCTTCCTTCCCAATCAATATTCCTTTTATTTTCATTTCTTGCCTTATTACAACAGCTAAAATTTCCTGTACTATATATTGAATAGGAGTGGTGAGAGGAGAAATCCTTTCCCTCATCTTGATCTTAATGGAAATGCACTCAATGTTTCACCATTAAGTATAATGTTGAGTGAAGGGTTTTTTGTACATGCTCTTTATCACACTGAGAAACTATTCCTCTATTTCTGTTTCTGAGTTTTATATACTATTTCTTTTTTTTAAAGATGTGGGGTACAATTCAGGATTAGGTATACAAGTGGTCATTGTACACATAAAGTTTGGGCTTCCCTTTGTTTCCCACTTCACCTGACTTGAAATCAGGTACCCGTATTAAAGTTGGGTACCCCACACCCCAGGCAGAATCCTGTTACTGCCAATCTCTTTCTTATATTATTTTGGCAAATGTTCAGTGTCCACTTATGAGTGAGAACATATGGTACTCTGTTTTTTTGTTTCTGTAATAGATCACTGAGTATTATCGACTCTAAATCCATTCACGTTGCTGCAAAGTCCATATGTTCATCCTTTTTTATGGATGCATATTATTTCATTGTGCATATGTGCCACATTGTTTTATCCTGTCCAGTTTAGATAGGCAGTGTGGTTGGAAACTTGTTTTTGCTGCTGTGAGTAGTATTGCAATAAACATGTCTGTGCAGGTATCTCTTTTGTAGAATGATTTGAGTTTCTCTGGGTATATTCTCAGTAGGGGGATTACTGGATCATATGGAAGGTAAATTTTTGGTTCTTTTAGAAATTGCCACACTGTTTTCCACGGAGGTTGAACTAGTTTGCATTCCCACCAGCTGTGTTACCTTTTCTCTGCATCCCTTTTCTCATGTTCCCTTTTGTCGGCATCCTTGCCAGCATCTGTTATTTGTTTTATTAATGATGGTCATTCTTACTGGTGTTATGTGATATCTCAATGTGGTTTTGATTTGCATTTCTCTGATGATTAGTGGTGCTGAGCACTTTTTTGTGTCTTTTGGCTGCCTGTATATCTTCTTATGAGAAATGTCTATCTATGCCTTTTGCCCACTCTTTAATGGGCCTGTTTGTTTGTTTTTTCCTTTCAGAACATGTGTGTTCCTTGTAGATCCTGGATGTTAGGCCTTTGTCAGATATACAGTTGGCAAAATATTTTTTTTCCCATTCTGCGGGCTGTCCTCTTTCTCTTGACGGTTTCCTTTGCTTTGCAGAAGCTTTTCAGTTCAATGAGGTCCCATTTGTCTATCTTATCTCTTATAGCATGGGCACTCAGGGTTTTGATCAGGAACTGGTTGCTGGTTCCAATAAGAGTGTCTGCTGCAATTTCTAAGGTTCTTATAGTTGAGGTTTTATGTTTAGGTCTTTGATCCATTTAGAGTTGATTTTTGTGTATGGTGATAGGTAGCGGTCCTGTTTCAGTCTTTTGCATGCGGTCAGTGAGTTTTCCCAGCATCAATTACTGAATAGGTTCTCCTCTCCCCAGTGGTTGTTGTTGGAGGATTTGTCGAAAATGAGTTGGTTGAGAAATTGAAGTTTTGCTTCCAGAATCTCTATCCTGTTCCATTGGTCTATATCAAATGCTTTGTCTTTATCAGTTGATAATTTAATATGACTTTCTTATTCTGCTCATTAGCATGGTATATTACATTGTTTTATTTTTTGTATTGAAGCAGCCATGTATCACTAGAATAACTTTCTTTGGTGTTTGTGTATACTATTTATACATTGCTGAACTCTAGTCAATATCTTTTGATAG
>NW_007248675.1:165207-167023 GCF_000164805.1 Carlito syrichta
TGTTTCACCATTAAGTATAATGTTGAGTGAAGGGTTTTTTGTACATGCTCTTTATCACACGGAGAAACTATTCCTCTATTTCTGTTTCTGAGTTTTATATACTATTTCTTTTTTTTAAAGATGTGGGGTACAATTCAGGATTAGGCATACAAGTGGTCATTGTATATGTAAAGTTTGGGCTTCCCTTTGTTTCCCACTTCACCTGACTTGAAATCAGGTACCCTTATTAAAGTTGGGTACTCCACACCCCAGGCAGAATCCTGTTACTGCTCATTAGCATGGTATATTACATTGTTTTATTTTTTGTATTGAAGCAGCCATGTATCACTAGAATAACTTTGGTGTTTGTGTATACTATTTATACATTGCTGAACTCTAGTCAATATCTTTTGATAGATTTTGCATATATATTTATAAGGATATCAGTCTGTAGTTGTGTTTTATGTACTGTCTCAGTTTATTTATGATGTCAGGGTAATACTAGTTACTTAAGGTGATATGAAAAATGTTCCTTCTGCTTTCTAGATAGCGTGGATAATTGGTCTTTATCTTTTTAAAATGGTAGATTATCTAGTATAACCATCTGGGCTTGAAAAATTTGAAGATAAATATTTAAATTTAATTCATTTAATAGCTATAGGGTCATTTAAATTTTATCTATTTCATATTGGGTGGGTTGTAATTTGTGTTTTCTGCGGCTTTTAAAAATTTATCTATGTTGCCAAATTTATCTATGTGTAGATTTGTCCCTCGTATTCTCTTATTACATTTTTCATATTTTCAAGGTAATACTTGTTCCTTTTCATTTCTTGTATACAAACGTTGCAATATTTCTCTCTTTTTCTTGTCAGTCTTGCTACAGGTTTGTTAATTTCCTTGATCTTTTCAAAGAACTAGTTTTTTCATTGCTTTTCTCTATTGTATTTCTGTTTTCAATTTTATATAGTTCTTTTGTAATCTCTCTATTTTTTTCTTTCTTTTACTTACTTTCAGTTTATTTTGTTTTTCTTTTTCTAGTTTCCTGGGACAAGAGCTTTCCTTGAGGTGAGACTTCTGCTTCTAATATATGAATTTACACTATTCTCACAAGTTTTTATATGTTGTACTTCAATTTTAATCATTTTGATCATTAAATTCAATGTATTTGTGTTTCTCTTGCAACTTCTTTGTTCTACAAATTTTTTTTTTTTTTTTAGGAGACTTGTTTTACTTAGAATGGAAAATTTTGCCAGGGAAAAAATCAACACAAAGAAACAAACAACGAAAAATAGCAAGAAAGAGAACAGTTAAGTGCAGCCCGAATTGAGTTCCGGCAGTTCCCAACATGGGTTCGCCCCTGGGTTCTCATGGTTACACGTGCCGCAGTGTCCATCCATCCGTCCGACGCACTGAAATGGAGGTGGATTAAATTCATCAGGCAACTGCTCTAACATGGAAAATTTGCAGATGTCATAAAGTAGCTCCATCTGAACTTTAACAAGACAGACAAAAGGAAATCATTCCATAGGCTGAAAACAAACAACAAAAACAAACAAAACTACGCTGTTTCTCTTCCCCAAATGAAATCCACATGAAAGGTCCTGTGTGATTCCAAAATTTCCAGAGTAGAAATGGAGTGAGCCGGGCTGTGTGGCTCAGCCTGTAATCTCGCGCCTTTGGGAGGCTGAGGTGAGTGGATTGCCTGAGCCGCGGGTTCGAGATCCGCCTGGGCAGCGAGACCTCATCTCTACAATAAATCAAAAAATTAGCTGGGCGTGGTAGCGCGTGCCTGTAATTCCGGCTACTCGGAAGGCTGAGGCGGAAGGATCGCCGGAGC
>NW_007248675.1:167043-236118 GCF_000164805.1 Carlito syrichta
ATGAAATCCACATGAAAGGTCCTGTGTGATTCCAAAATTTCCAGAGTAGAAATGGAGTGATGTGAAATGTCAAAGACCCCATTATTTTGTAGAGAAAGTACACCTCGAAATATTCTAATTCCACATGTGAACAACAAAACACTGTCCTGCCTCCCAGCAGGACAGTGTTAATCTATTCTGTCACTCTGTTTTATTAGTGTATTTAGACTATATTTAATGTAATTATTGATATATTAGGACTTATGTCTGCTGCTTTACTTTATGTTGTTTGTTTCTTTCTGTGTGCTTTGTTCTTTTCTTTTTCAAGACTTCCTGCTGGTTACTTGAACGTTTTTAGGAGTTCATTTTTTAAAAAAAATCTAAAAAATTTTTGAGTGTATCTTTGTATAAAACTGTAGTTGTTGCTCTAGGTTTTGTATTATTCATACATAACTTATCACAGTCTACTCTTGTAAGGTTACCTGTTTGAGTGAAGAAACTTTATCTGTTGTGTGTTCTTTTACCCCTTCTAGTTTATAAATTACCCCTTCTAGTTTATAAATAATTTTTTAAAAATTTCCTCTGCATGCATTTAGAACCACATCAAAGCTGTAATGTTTTTCTTCAATCACCAAATACATATTAGAAAAATCAAGGAATTCTATTGTATTTAAAATAATTCTGCTTATTGTATTCTTTCTTTCTTATAGGATGTTCCAAGGTTTGTTATTATATCATTTTCTTATTATTTAGATAACAACTATTTTTCATCATTCTTTATTGTGGGTCTGCTAACAACACATTACTTTTTCTTCATTTGCGAATATCTTGATTTGCCCTTCAATCCAGAAGAATATTTTCACTCAATCTAAGATTCTCAGTTGAAAAGACTTTCTTTCTGCATTTAAAATTACTGTGCCACTTCCTTCTGGATTTTATCTTATCTAAGGAGAAATCTACAGTCATTTTTATTGTTTTCTCTCTAAAAGTGAGGTAGATTTTTCTCTGGTTCTTTTCAAGATTTTTAAATGCTCCTTGGTATGGAATTCTTTGACTTGATCTTATTTGAGGTTCATTCAGCTTGTATGCACATGGTGTGTGTGTGTGTGTGTGTGTGTGTGTGTGTGTGTGTGTGTGTGTGTGCGCGCGAGAGAGAGAGAGAAAGAAACATCATAAATGGTAATAGAAAGACTGGGGATACATTTGCTATATATAAACAACTGAGAATTGCTATATGATACACATATAAAGAGCTTATGTAAATCAATAATAAGTCTTCTCAATTGGAAATTTTTTTTTATGGCATAGGCAATTAACAATAGACACACAAATGTCAAAACAGTCATATATTAAATTACTTAGCTTAGCCAGAACTAAGATTTTGTTTCTATTAAATTGAAAAAAAGTAGAAAAAAATACAAAGAAAGAAGAAAAAAAATAACAATATTGCCTCGTTTAATGCAGGGTGCACATTTTATGATAATTCAAATGTTATGAACTTGAAAATAAAACCATTTGGAACAAAATCACCCTCCATAAACAAATTGTGGAAGCAAATATAAAACATTCACATAAAATTGTGTTAGGTGTCATAGAAGTTCCAAGTTTTTTGGTGGAGTGAATTGTAAGTGGGTTTAGTGAAAGTATTGTATAGCTCTGCCTCTTCTACTGATGAAAGGAAATAGCTACCACAGTGAGATCTTGACTCAAAAAAATTTTTTTTTCAGTGATACACACATAAGAAAATTAAAGGAACTTAATAAAAATGGTAGCATACTTCCATGCATGTTAAGTGGTTATAAAGTATACAGTTTCAAAAAAATCTGGCACTTCATCTTGAAAAGACCTACAATTTTCAAGAAAAGACCTATTTTGAAAAGACCTGCTTGTGGAAGTGGGTGTTAAAAGAGTTGCAGTGTGAGAGAAATTTGTGAAGTTGTGGAAGAAGGGTTATCTGAAATCAGACAGAAAACTGTAATACTAGATACATGAGATGGGTGGTATCATAGCACATGTGCTGAACCGAGGTAGCTGGTGGATTTTGAGGTGTGTTGATGTTTATTTTTTGTGCATTTCTATATGGTTTGGTTCCACAAGGTGTCATTTTGTTCATCCACCTGGTGTTTCTCAAAGATGAAGTAACACATAAGCAAACAAGAAATTTGTGTTGTGCTCAAATTGTTCCCTCAAACGATAGCAATAGTTTTGGAACCAGTTCATTTTCTCAAAACAAGTCTTTTGGCAGAACTAATACACCACCTTCTTCTAATCAGATACATTTGTTTGCAGGTGCAGAAGTTAGCGCAGGCATTTTGTAGTACAATTTAATGCAATTCCTTTTAGCCTTAAATAAGTCCCACAGAATCCGTACAGCATTCGATTCAATATGTCAACATTTGAGATTTTACACGGGAAGTAGAAACACTTTATCTCACACATAGTTAATGTGTACATAAACTTAATACACAGACTACTTAAATATAAAAAATATAGGTATTTGGTTAAATAAATTAATTTGACAACTCGTAATTAACTGCCATGCAAGTATTAAAATCGTTTTTTAGAAATTATTTTTGAAATTGAAGGATTTTATGGCATAGTATCAGAGAAAAATACAGTTATTAAAATAATACATAAGGTAAAATATAAATTAAGTGATATATATGTTAATATAGATGTATCTAGAAGAATATCAGTAACTTGTTGCCTTTCGGTGGGAGTATAGGTTTTATTTAAGTTCTTTGTTCCTCTGTTTCAAAATATTTTGTGCTTTTTGTGATATATGTATACACAATTAGCATCATCGTAAAAACATTATAGTTTATGCAACTTAAAATGTGATTCCAAAGCAATCCTATGATATATTTTTATTAAATGGTTTGACCATGGTCCACAATTGTATAAAATACAATGCCTGTATTAGTTACAGGCCTATCATTTTCCATCTTTTCCCGTTACTAGGCGTGATGCAAAACTGGCATGCACACATTTCTATGTGGACCCCTGAACGATGTTGTGAACTGATCTCTGATTCATAACTTTTATCAACACAATATTCCTAAAACTGTGACTGAGCAACCAGAATTGGCACATGAGCTATTTCTGTTTGCCTCTTTTCTATTTCACCATGCTGGCCAGGAGGACAACACCCATTGTCTGTATCAGTTGCATGAAATCTGGGTTGGTTATTTTTAGAGTTAACTGAAGTGCACTATATATTCACTGCATTGCAGCATGCATATTTTTGAAATGGTGATGTATCCTACCAAAATATCAAGAAATGATCCATTTTTCCGGCATATAATACTTAGGTTGCTTTAATGTATCCTCAGAGGACTCATTTTCAACTCCCACTATTGGACAAAATATTGCTCTTCTCTCCTTCACGGGTGACATTGAAATAAAATTGCTGTGATCCAAGGACTGGAGAAATAAATACTGTATGCTTTAAAGAAAGGCTAATCTGGCTGCAACTGGGGGGTACGAGGGGGAATACTGCTGTGCCAATGTCAAAAACAGCCCTTCCTCAAATCCAATCCTTTTTTTTGTAGTGCAGAGCAAACTTTGTAAGTTATACTTCTTTCCCATCCTGAAGCCAAACTTAAAAGTTTAATCCTCATGAGCTAGGAATAAAATCCTTTATAAAAATAGCTCCTGGCCAAAAGACTATTTAAAAAAAGAAAGGAAGAAAGAAAAAAAAATTAGCCAGCAAATGGTATAGTAAGCTAACAGAATTCTGTGACTGTAACCTTACTACCTAATATACAAGGATTCTGGGCAGCCAAGTGTCAAGCTATGTTGAGAGGAAGCACAAGTCTCTGGTGCTTACAAATTCAATTCCATTAAACAAGTATTTATTGAGTGTCTTCCGTGTGCTCAGCAATGCTTTAGACACCGTGAAAGAAACAAAGGAAGTATAAGACAGTTACTACCCTGAAGGAGTTTGCAATCTTGTTGAAAAGCTTTTTCTGGAAAACAATTTGCTGCTGAATGAGTAAGAAATACACGATTCAAAATACCCTGTGGACAGAAAACCTATTCACATGTCATCCAGATGTCATTTTAATGGAAGCTCAACCACCTCGTTTTTAATTTACCAAAGAAATCAACCCAGGGCATACGTATGTATTTAGCCTTGTCCACATTTCAAGTGGATCATTCTAAGCAAACAAATTTGCTTCCAAACCAAGAACGCTGCTGATGAAATGTGCTGGAGCTGCCTGAATTTGCTCCTTGACCTTGTCTGTCAAGTGTGATAGTCATTTTTTTCTGGGTAATGCATTATCACCGTATCCCATCTTGATGATGTATTATACTTACACATCATTGAAGAAGCAATTTGCTTTGATGATGTACAGACATGCAATAGATCATGGCTCTGAAAGAGCAAGAGGAGGAGCACCCCAGAGATCTATAACTCAAGCAGTGATGCCATCCATACAAGAACAGAGAGACCATTAATTTAAATTATCTGGACAGGAACGGGGCTAACGGAAGGACTTTTGATCCTTCCCAAATGTAAAAATAGACATATTAAAAATGCTTTCCCTTGGTTATAAAAGGACAACAAAGGAAATCCTTGTGGTGTTGGAACTTCTCAGTGTCTTGACTGTGATAGTGGATACATAAGCCTATGCAGGTAATAATAATACATAGAACTTATACACACACATGTATACAAACACATATGCACTAATAAGTCCAAGTCAAACTGGAGTAATATGAGTAAGCTGGATGGACTGTATCAATGTTGATATCTTGGTTATGACATTATACTATAGCTTTATAAAATATTATCTTTAGGGAAAACTGGGTAAAGTGTATACAGGATCTCTTTGTAACATTTCTCACAAGTGTGTGTGATTATATAATTATTTTAATAAAAAGTTTAGTAAAAATATTATAAATGTTTTCTCAAATGGAAGATTTAAAAATTGCCACATGACTGTTATAATATAACCACATTTTTCTTCTGTTTAGGACATTGTGTAAAAAATATCTCGGGCTGGGAGCGTATCTCAAGTCTGTAATCTCAGCTCTTTGGGAGGCCTAGGTGAGGCGATTGCCTGAGCCCACAGGTTCAAGAACAACCTGGGCAACTTGGTGAGACCTTTTCTCTACAATAAATCAATAAAAAAATTAGCCGGGCATGGTAGAGCCCACCTGTAGTTCCAGCTATTTGGAAGGCTGAGGTGGAAGTATCACCTGAGCCCAGCAGGTTGACGCTGGAGTGGCCGTGAGCATACCACTGAACTCCAGCCTGGGCAATGGAGTGAGACTCCAATTCAAAAAAAAAATCTCAAACACTTAAAACCATTTCTATTCTAAAGGGAGATATTGGCAAATAATTAATATTAAGCTGTGACACTTCTGTTTGCATCAACACCTAACTAATGTTCAATCCAACAAAAATGTTTGTTTAATGAATGAAACTACTTGAGTTTAAAGGATTTTAGAAAGGCATTTTAGTCTGATTATATAAATACAAAAAAGTTCAATGTTGTTCTTTATTATAAACCAAACCAGCTTAAGAGGGCATGACCTATGAAGATAAATTTAAATAAGTTTAGACAATGGCCTAAAGGTAAAATCCATATACAGGTTCCTTTAGAATTAGAGTTCTTATGATAGAGGCTTGATCCACTTGATACTAGAAATACCCTTTGATAAGTGGAAATCTTCATCAACAGTCGCATTTAAATGCAGCTGAATTTTTTACTATATAGAAACTAAGGGAATAATTACTTTATATTAGGTGATATTAGTCTAAGGGAATGAATTTGCCTACTTGGAATAGAATGAGGATGAAAAAGCACAAGGGATAGAGTTAAGAAATGTAAAGTGGGCAATTTCATGAGACCCAAACATGTAAAGGGCTCCCTATGGCAACTTTGTTAACCTTCAAGACTCTCCTCTAACCACAAGATGCTAAAATAGAGAATAATTTCTGACCAGGTGCTGTGACTCAACCTGTAATCCCAGCACTTTGGGAGGCGGAGGCAAGAGGATTGCCTGAGCCCAGGAGCTCGAAACCAGTCTGGGCAACTTGGTGAGAACTTGTCTCTAAAATAAATCAAAAAAAAAAAATTAGCCAGGTGTGGTAGCACACGCCAGTATTTCCAGCTACTTGGAAGACTGGGGTGGAAGGATCGCCTGAGCCCAGCAGGTTAAGGCTGCCGTGGCTGTGAGTGTGCCACTGCATTCCAGCCTGGGCGACAGAGTGAGACTCCAATTCAAAAAAATAAATAAATAAATAAAATACAGGATAATTTCTAAAAATACAAAGAATAGAAGGAAAGAAAGAAACAAGGAGATGAAGACACACTCCTGGTAACAGGAAGAGAAATGATGTCACATTTATGAATGAACTAAAATGCTCAGAGAATCAGCAGAAAAATGACTCCGGGAAGGAGAAAGTCGTTCTTCACAGGAGTCCTTGAAAGTTGGTAGTTACAGAAATCTCAGATTGGAGAAGGTGGGTATATAAAATAGCTAACCTAGGCTGTCTCCCTGCCACCTTTGCAGTGTGATATTTTCTTTCATGCCAAGCCCAGATTATTATATTCTAAAGAAATTAATCAATTTGGCTGACCAAGTTTGGGAATCCAAGAGTGAGTGTTGAGACATGCAATAAAAACAAAAGCATTTTTAATTGGGATGTGTGTAGGATGCAGGTAGGGTGTGTAGGATGCCTATTCCCTGCTCACACCTCGAAAAATGAACAATTGCCAATAATTATTGACAGTCACTCCTCTTGTTCAGGGGCAGAAGCCAGTATTTAACGAGGAAACTCTCACAAGCTTCCCAAATTGATTTGTTCAGTTATTCATTCCTAAACATAAACATGAGAAAAAATAAACACAGTATATTTAGTTGAATAAGAAAAAAGGAGAGATTGACTTTTAAACATATAAAAATGAGCTTTGATGTTGGGCACGGAGGCTCACTCCAGTAATCCTCACACTTTGGGAGGCCGAGGTAGGGGAAATCTCTTGAGCTCATGAGTTCAAGTTCAGTCTAGAAAATATAGTGAGACCTTGCCCCTTGACAAAATAAAAAAATTAGCCAGGTATGGTGGTACACACCTGTAATCCCAGCTACTCAGGAAGCTGAGACGAGGAGGATCACTTGAGAAGAGGAGGTAGAAGCTGCAGTGAACTGGGACAGAATTACCCACCAAAAAAAAAAAAGATGATTGAGATTTGAGATGATCAATCCATATATACATCTATCACTCTATGAAAAAGATATCTGCACACATATGTTTATTGCAGCATTGTTCACAATAGCAAGAACATGGAACCAACCGTGCTGCCCTTGAAAAAAGGACTGGATAAAAAAATGTGTTACATATGCATGATGGAATATTATGCAGTCATAAAGAAGGACAACATTATGAACTTCACTGAAACTTGGATAGACTTAGGGTCTCTAATACTGAGTGATCTATCACAGAAACAAAGAACTGAGTATCACATGTTCTCACTCATAAGCAGACCTTGAGCAATTATTGTAATACTACAAGAAAAGGATTGATGGTAGTGGGAAATTGCTGGGAGTGGGGAGGGTGGCAGACCTCATCAACAAGGGTAACTGCATAATGAACATTTGTATACCTAACCCTGAATTGTACCCCACATCTTTAAAATAAAAAAAAAATTAAAAATAAATAAATAAGCAAAATAAAATTTATCTGGTGATTTTTTGTGTTTTTAGTCCTAGTAATTGGAGGTATAAAAAATGTAATATGCCTTCAGTGAGCTAAAAAATGTTATATATTTGGTCAGGCTTTGTGGTTTATATCTCTAATTCCAGCAATTTCGGAGGCCCAGGAAGGAGGATTGCTTATGCTCAAGAGTTTGAAATCAACTTGGAAAACATAGTAAGACCTCATTTCCTCAAACAAAACAAAACAAAACAAAACAAAAAAATTAGCTGGGCGTGGTGGCGTGCATCTGCAGTTCTGGCTATTCAAGAATCTGAGGTGAGAGGACTGCTTGAGCCAGGAATGTTGAGGATACAGTGAGCTGTGATTGTGCCAGGGCAATCCAGTTAGGAGATAGAGTGAGACCTTGTCTAAAAGACAAAACAAAACAAAACAAATGTGATATGTTAATAACATCTTCCAAGATGATGAAAGGCAGTGTACCATATAACAGCAGGATGCAGACCATGGCTAACTTGATCAACCTTTACATTGGTGCTTTCTTAAAGAACTTTAATATTTGCTTTAGTGTTTTGAAATGATAAACATAAATGCGTCATTTGCCTGATACAGTGAAAGACAGGAACTTAAATTTATAAAGTATGAGATGACTAAATAAAAACAAAATTATTTGTAATATTAAATAATTCCAACAAAAATTTAAAGACTAGTAGATCTGAATTTGTTTTTTTATTTTTATTTTTAAGACGTGTGGTACAATTCAGGATAAGCTACATAAGTGGTCATCGAACAGGTGATGTTTGGGCCTCCCACTGGTCCTCACTTTGCCTGATTTGGGATCAGGTACCCTTACTGATGTTATGTGTCTGCCTTTCCCTCCCTCCCCTGGCAGTGTCCCACAACTGACAATCCCTTTCTTGTAATATTGTGATAAATGTTCAGGATCCACTTATGAATGAGAACATGTGGTACTCAGTTCTTTGCTTCTGTGATAGATCACTGAATATGATATACTGTAAGTCCATCCAAGCTGCTGTGAAGTCCATAATTTTGTCCTTATTTATGGCTGCATAATATTTCATTGTGTATGTGTACATTTTTTATCCAGTCCACTTTCGATGGGCAACACGGTTGGTTCCATGTTTTTGCTATTGTGAATAGTGCTTCAATAAATATGGGTATCTTTTTTGTACAATGATTTGAGTTACTCTGGGTATATTCCCAGAAAGGGGATTGGTGGCTCATATGGAAGGTTGATATTTAGATCTTTTAGAAATCACTACATTGTTTTACACAGATGTTGCACTAACTTACACTTCCACCAACAGCGTAGAGGTGTTCTCTTTTCTCCACATCCTCTTCAGAATCTGTTGTTTATTGATTTATTTACAATGACCGTCCTGACTGGAGTTAGGTGGTATCTCAGTGTGGTTTTGATTTACATTTCTCTGATGATTTGTGAGGCTGAGCATTTTTTCTTGCATCTGTTGGCAGCTTTTGAGAAGTGTCTATTCATATATTTTGCCTGCTTTTTAATAGAACTTTTTTTCCCCCTTTCAGCATGTTTGAATTTCTTGTAGATCTTAGATGTTAGGCCTTTGTCAGATATACAGTTGGCAAATATTTTTTATCCCATTCTGTGAGCTCTCTCCTCCACTTTCTTGATGATTTATTTTGCTTTGCAGAAGCTTTTCAGTTTGATAAGGTCCCTCATGTCTACCTTATCTTTTATGGCCTGGACTTTTGAGGTTTTGATCAGGAATTGGTTGCCATTTCAATTTCTGTTGTCTAAGATTATTATAGTTTAAGGTTTTAAAAACTATACAAACAAATTGAAAAATATTCCATGCTCATGAATTGAAAGAATCACTATTGTTAAGATGTCCATCCTACCCAAGGTAATCTACAGATGCAACCCAATACCCATTAAATTACTAACATCATTCTTCTCAGACCAGGACATGACAATACAGAAATTCATATGGGAACACAAACAACCACAAATCATCAAAAGAAACAAAGTGGAAGGGATCACACTTCCAGACTTTAAACTTTATTGTAAAGTTACAATAATCAAAACAGTCTGGTATTGGTACAAGCATAGGCATATGAACCAATGAAACAGGATAGATATTCTGGAAGTAAAACTTCAATTTCTCAACCAACTTATCTTTGACAGAGCCTCCACCAACAACCACTAGGGAGAGGAGAACCTATTCAGTAAATGGTGCTGGGAAAACTGGCTGACCAGATGCAGAAGAATGAAACAGGACTCCTACCATACACAAAATCAATTTCTCTGAATATTGTTTGACTTTATGTGGATAAAGACCATTTCACTAATAAGTAAGTAGAATATTCAAGTAGGGAGTAGTGTAACTAACTAGTAAAACGTTCAGTGCAAATCTTTTAGTACACTTGCAAAGATGTGATGTGTGTGTATGTGTGAGTAAAAAACAGTGATTCTAGAAATAAATCACATTTTAATTTCTACTGCTGTGGAGAAATTATCAATGAAAGATGAAAATAATTTTATTCTTAAATACAAATGTTATTGGAATGGATTAAAGAAAAAATATGTTGCCATGGACTGTCTGAGACCATATGATGCTATGACAATGGAGAAAAAAATTTTCATTGTTTACTAATAGAAGCCAAGTTTCTTGATTTTAGAAAGCATGCTTAAATTACCAGGGAGAATGATTAGAAGCAGACAGGAAAGAAGAGCCAAGGAAAAGGACATTTTTTTACTAGGGGCTGCTCACAGTTCAAGTTTACCTTACAACGTCACAGGTATGTTTTCAAAGCAATAATGATTAAAATTAGAGCTCACATGAACGAGAGTAACATGCTTCTGGAATGGAAACCACAGTGAAAATGACTAACAAATCATGTCCCAGTTTGAATGATTTATAAACACCCTTGAAAAACTCAAACTAAGAGACAAACTAATTAGTTCTTTCATCTACTTTCCAATGAAAAAACTCACCTTTGTCTTTTGCTTTAGGTCACCTCATCTCTATCGATTTCATGTTTCTTTTGTTTTTTGAGTTGGAGTCTCACTCTGTCGCCCAGACTGGAGTGCGGTGGCCGCTCCCGGCCACCGCAGCCTCGACCTGCCGGGCTCCGGAGATCCTTCCGCCTCAGCCTTCCGAGTAGCCGGAATTACTGGCGCGCGCTACCACGCCCGGCTAATTTTTACATTTTATTTTATTGTAGAGATGAGGTCTCGCCTGCCCAGGCCGGTCTCGAGCACGCGGGCTCAAGCAATCCACTCACCTCAGCCTCCCAAAGGTACGGGATTACAGGCTGAGCCACCGAGCCCGGCTTATTTCATGTTTCTTTGTTCTTGTTTATTTCTTGTTCTTTCTTTCATTTAGTTTTATTTGCAGGATGAACACATGGAGATGCATGGATATATTTGGCTCTTTTTCTTCAAGTAAATTTCAAATTTATGTGACACATCTTTAAGTAGTAAAAAAAATAACGGCACTAGTCCATGAAAATGACTGACTTCTGGGATATTAAAAAATGGTTTCAGAAAGAGATCAGAGTTTTATTCATCTTTTAAAACGATATTTGGATTTGGAAACTAAAATTTACATGGAATTCCAAAAAACCTCAAGTAGCCACATCAATCTTGAACAAGAAGAAAAATACTGAAGGTATCACACTTCCTGGTTTTAAATGACATTATAAAGCTATAGTTATATGAAAGCATGGCACTGGCATAAAAACATATATGTTGAATAATGGGACAGAATATAGAGTTCCTAAATGAATCCACAGATATTTGGTCCATTAATCTTTGACAATAGCGCCAAAAATACACAATGGGGAAAGGATATTTTTTTCAATAAGTTATGTTTGGAGACCTGGATATTCACATGTAAATACAAATAAAATTAGAAACTTTTTGCATCATATACTGTACAAAAATTATCTCAAAATGGGTTAAAGACTACAAATGTAAAAACTGGAACTGTGTAACTAGTAAAAGAAAGCATAGAGAAAAGTCCCCTTGAAATTGGTCTTGGCAATGATTTTTTTGGGTATGACACCAAATACACAGGCAACAAAAGCAATAGACAAGTGAAACTACATCAAAGTAAAAAGTTTCTGCACAGCAAAGCAAAGGAAACGATTAACAGAATGAAAAAGGAACCTACAAAATGGGAGAAAATATTTGTAAAACACATAACAAATAAAGGGTTCATATATAAAATATATAAGGAACATATGCAACTCTAAAGCAAAATAATAATAATAACCTTCTTGGTATATTGACAAAGGACCTGAATTGACATTTCTCCAAATAAGACATACAATTGACCAACAAGTGTGTATGTATGTGTGTGTGTGTGTGTGTGTGTGTGTGTGTGTGTGTGTATGTGTGTGTGTGTGTGTGGTGTGTGTGTATCATCATTAATCTTCAGAGAGATTCAAATCAAAACCACAAGCATATATCGTCTTACACCTTTTAGAATGGCTATTATCAAAAAAGTCAAAAGATAACAAATATAAACGAATATTTTTAAAACCAGTGTAAACTATAGGTAGAAATGTAAATTAATACAGACACTATGGGAAACAGTATGGAGGTTCATACAAAAATTAAAAATAAAACAACCATACGATCTAATAATTCTACTGGGCATACAATCAAATGAAATAAAATCACTATCTTGAAGAGACATCTCCACTCCCATATTCATTGCAAGCTTGATTACGATAGCCAAGGTATGGGAAGAATGGATACATAATTACACACACACACACACACACACACACACACACACACACACACACACACTGTGGAGTATTATTCAGCCTTGGATAAGAGGGAAATCCTGCCTTTTATAGCAACTTGGATGAACCTAGAAGATTTTATTCTTAGTAAAATAATTCAGACAGATTTTTTAAAAACCAAATACTGCATTATCTCACTTATTTGTAAGATCTAAAATAGATTAGATAAACTCATAGCAACACAGAATAGAAGGGTAAGATTAAGGGTAGAAGAGATAATGAGATGTTAGCCAAGAGGATAGATCTTGTGTTCTCACTATATACATGCACACAAAGTTAACTATGTGAAGCAATTGATAGATCATGATAGCCATTTCACAATGTTTAGCCATTGCCAAACATTCAATCACAAGCAATAATATGTTAAAGAAAACGTATCTTACAAGAACACAGATAACACAATTTACCAAAACTGATGGAGAGTAACTAAAAGATTTTAGGGACAGATTGAGAATCGTCTTACCGGCTGAGTTTAAGCTTGTATCACAGCCAAGATCTTGGTTGGTCTTTCAAGAAGCCAAAGAACACGTGGAGGAATCTTCAGTTCCATCACTCTTTGTAAGTCTGATATTTCTAGGATAATATATACTTGAGCTTTTCTAAAAAGAGAAGCATGAATTATTAGAGTGATGACTGAAGCAATACTCTTGAGCTTAGAGAAGGAAAGTGGTTCTAGAGCTTATTATCTAAAGCAGTCTTAATTTATTGCTACTTAATCCAATCCTGCCTTGAATTCTCCCTTTCTTTTAGTTTTTACAAGTTGGAAATGTGCTCATTCTTGAGACTTTCTACTTTCCCACTGACAGTGTATGATAAACGCCAAGGCCACAAAAGCTCATCCTGTTGAGAATGAAGTTTAAAGGCGTGTTTGTCTTAGACCTGTGTTATAATACACAATGGGTTTCCAGAAGGGCCTGTTCTTTTTTTATCTCTATGTGATTGTTTTGAGTGAAAAATTTAAAGCCTTTTCACATACCATTGGCTTGTCTCTGGGAATAAAGGCACAACATATATAGAGGACGAAAAAATACACCTTTCTTATTTTGTTAGCCAAAAGTGCTTCTCTAAATAATACCATATTAAAAGTTAAGAGTCAGGGGCATTTATTCTATTTTCAAGATGCTCATTAATTTAAATACTACATGTTTCTGGTTTTTCAATAGCTTAGCACAACAGAATGCATCATTGTTTTAATAAAACAAAGGAGGTTTGAACATTTCTTTGCTGTTTTTTCAAAATTAGTTAACATACTAAACTTCCCAGTTTTCTATATTTACTGGAGTTAATTTGTCCATTAATGGTTAACATAAAAAAGAATTTAAATGATAATTATGTATTCTTAGAAAATAAGTCAAAACTAGGACACAACTGTAAAATTTAGCAAAGATTTCTCAAAATTATTTTTTAAAAATCCTGATGATTTTATCTCTTTAGAAAATATAAATATGAATTGTATTCAGATATGCCAATTACACAAAGATGCATTACACATAGTACAATTGATATTCATACATAGTTGTGTTTAGTGAGTAAGCCTGAATTTGTTAACAATAGGATGGTGTCTACTTACATTTAGTTTCGCTGAAATAATCAATTAGGAGTCAGGTTGGTCATTCAGGATTTTTGTAGCATAGTAATCTAAGGGAAGTAATTTACTGGAATTCAAGTCTTTTGAAAATAGAATAACATATGTAGAAATAATAGAATCATAAGTACTTAGATAACCCACATCAATTTTAAGCATGACAATTTTATTTTTGTATCTACTTATTATTTTTCTAACTTTTAAGTTTTTAATTTCAAAGATGTGGGTACAATTCAGGGTTAGGTATACAAATGTTCATTATGCAGGTACCCATGTTGATGAGGTGTGGCCCCCCCTAGGGAGACCCCCATTATTGACAATTCCACTTCCCCGACTCCCTCCTGGTAATTTCCTGCTACTGCCAATGTTTTCCTATAGTAGTATGATCATTGTTCAAGGTCTGCTTATTAATGAGAACACGTGATACTCAATTCTTTGTTTCTGTGAAAGATCACTCAGTATTATTTTAAAAGAATAAAAGTAAGATAAAAAACATTTTATGATGATACGCAGTATGTGATGAGAGAGAGAATTCAGAACCATGACATGTCACTGATTACTGAAGGAACCCTTATTTAAATTAGCATACAGGGACTGGAGTATATGCCAGCGTTGTATATAACACCAAAACATATAACTGGGCTTAATGATGGAAAGTTCCAGAATGAGCTTTCAGTTCTGTACAAAAATGTAGGCACTATACAGTAGTGCCATGGACTTCCCTGGAAAACTTTTGTTGTTGTTGCTGTTCGTTTGTTTGTTTTATTTTTTAAGTTAGAGGTATTAAAATTAGCTAAAATATAAATTGGTAGAAAAGGTGTGGAAGAGCTAGCTCTTCTAATTCTTAATATTCATGCTTCTGAATAAGGATAAAGTGGAATGATTCTAAATGTAGGACTAATTATATATCAAGAGTGTGTGTTATAAAAAGAACTTGGCTGCATGTAAAACTGTCTTAAAAATATATATTTACACAGCTTTCAGCTAACATATTTGAATATTAGAAGTACCTAATGAAGTTTCATAGTGGATTCAATTCAATATATCACATATTCAAATATAGTGAGTGGTTGTATAAGTATTATTTTTGTTATTAATATTAATAATGAGATAAAAAGCAATTTTTTATTGAGTGGTAATGTCTTAAGTACTGTTCTAAACACTCTCATCCAGCAGCTCATTGAATTATTAAAATTAAGGTATGAAAACATTAGATATTTGTTCAAAGATCATCTAGTAAATTGTAGAACAAGAATTCAAGCTTCAGTTTGACACGAGTCACATTTCCATGATTTAACTACTTTAATCATTTTTGTTTTACTTTTTTCTTCTCATTTTACTTCAAAAATTATTCTAACATCTACTTTCTCTGTTCTCCATAGACTATATTTAAAGACATTTAGCTCAGAGGTATATTTAATTAATTTCACTGATGTGGTATAATAAGTGTAAAATATGTCTAGAACAGAAAAACCATGAAGACAAACATTTGCAATTATGTAAGGGGGACCCAAAATAACCCAGAATTATTTTTGGAGGGTGGGCCCTTTATAGCACAGGCTTGCCTTGCTAGGTAAGTATCCTAGGAATTGGTACCAGTATACCAACTAGCGTTGTTATGAGAGGCTGCATTCAGTGTCAGTGAAATTTTTTTGGAGATTTTTTTCAATATGTCTTCCCATTTCATGATGGGTGATTAACGAATGTACCTGTCCACCCAACGCTGAGTGATTGGCAGTTTTTGGCCCCAAATGGCGTGATCCTGGTGCTCCACCTTTTCCCCCTATTCACCCAATCTCATCTAGAGTGACACTTTTATTTATTTATTTATTTCTGCCTTCCTGGATGAAAAAGTCCTAAAAGGAAAACATTTTGCCAATGTGGAAGAGTTGAAACAAAAAAATGGCAGAAGTACTAAAAGGCATCAAAATTGATGAGTTCAAAAATTGTTCTGAGTAATGAAAAAACGTCTCAAAATGGGTATTGCATCAAATGGTGAATACTTTGAAGGTGACTGAAGTTTAAACATATAAAATTAAATACACTTTTAAAAGAAATTCCTTTTTTGAGGGGATTTTCCCCTTGTACTTCACATAATGAGGGCAACAATTGTTGTAGAATAACAAAAAATAATAAATTAAGCATTACTGTAGAATTTGAGGAAAATGTATTTATGTTGTTAGCTCTTGTCTTTTGAATAGTTCAATTTTGGGTCATGGATATTTTGGCAAGGTCTGTGATACTTCAACCAGCATGATGAATGAATCTTTTGAAGATGGCAGGCAACTGCCTCTGACTTCAGCCCTGGGAAAATCTATGAGCCCTGACATTGTCTGTCTTTTATAGAAAGCAAGATCTCCCTGGAGACTTTTGACCCCAGCAAAGTTTATTTGCTTGCCTTTTCTTGCTCCCTAAGTGACTTCTCTGGGCAGCAAACATAGTCCCTTTCGGTCTAAAAATAAAGGATCACATGTGATTTAACAATTTTGCTATAGTTATACACATACTGGGTGATCTATGTAAAATTTTTTGTTTGGTTTGGTTTTTTGGTCATTATCTCCACACTTACAAAGGGGACTATTGAGATCAATCTCTAGGTAACTAAGGGAAGAGGCTTTATTTACAACAATTAGGACTCTGCATGAGTAACCAGGAGTTATTTGAAGTGATCATTAACATTGGTCAGTAGGTCGTTTAACTATCTGAGTTGTGTAGTCCTAATTCTCATTTTTTGGTTCCCAACCTGATAGATGAAATTAGTTAAACTTTGACACAAAACAGTGGACTAATAAGATACTGAAAGTGTAAAAGAATTATTCATTAGCTAGCAATAAAATTTCAGAGAATTATTTTAAAAATCTAGATAAATTACAATCTTCTGCAAGAAGAAATAGACACAGCTAAGAAGCTGAAATATATACAGCTCAGGCAGCTGATTCGTGTTAGTGCAAAACCTGTCTATGTGGTTTTCCATGAATTGGGATTCCCCAGGAATAATAGCTCAGTGATTTGCTGTCCATGGAGACAAAATGCATATGTTTTTTCCACCCTTTCAAATTTCTTCTGTCTGAGGTCAAAAATAAATACAATTAGAGTAGTTTATGAAATAACCTAGAAAGGTGAAAACAGAAGGATAGCACAGGTGGGGAAATGCCCATTAAGGTTGTACTCCAGGAATATGCAGCATGACAGCTCAATGTATTGAATCTTAACCACCTGGACACCTCTGCACTTGCTGAAGTCCTTCCTGCATGCTAAACAGATTCTTGGTAATGCTGAAAATTCATGATTTTGGCAAAGAATAATTTTAGAAATTATGAATAATTTCAAATAATCTCATTCTATAATTTTAAAGTGGCTCAAAAGTTAAGATGTCTTCCAGCATCACAAATAGTTTTTCATTAAGTTTTCATGTTTGCCTCCTGTCTTTATCAAAATCACCTAGAAGAAGCACCAGTTGGTCAAGAAGATACAGTTTATCCTACCATATGCTTTCTTTGTCCCAATCTAAATGTTGAAATCTAAAATCTTCATATTTTAAAAATGGCTTTAATAAATCTGTTGTATGTAGTTTGCTTCTAAGAGGTCCTTGTATAAGGTTTGCATTATGTATATTGCTGTAAAATAAAAACATTGCTTGTCTATCTACCTACTTATAAGTCAATTATTTTTGTCAAGAGTTATTAATATGGTCCCAAGTAAATTCAA
Organism: Carlito syrichta; assembly: GCF_000164805.1. Taxonomy (NCBI): domain Eukaryota; kingdom Metazoa; phylum Chordata; class Mammalia; order Primates; family Tarsiidae; genus Carlito; species Carlito syrichta. The sequence goes on from NW_007248675.1 coordinate 184,791, forward strand.
TAAATAAGATAAATTACTTAATAAACAGTTTTGAAATAACTGGATAACTGTATTGGGAAAAATGAATCTTGGCCCTTATATGACTTTACAGACAAAATAAATTTGGGATAAATCATGGATCTAAAGGTAAAAATTTGAACCATAAATCTACTAGAAGAAAATGTAAGATAATTTAGTTACACTGATGTAGGCAGCAGTTTTCTAGATGCAGGAACATTAACCACAAAAGAAAATAATATATAATTGGAATTCACCAAAAATAAAAATAGGTGAGTCATATCCTGGAAAAATATCTATGATGCATGTATCTGACAGAGAACTTGCAAAAAAAATATAGTTGACCCTTGAACAATGTAGAGGTTAGGGGCGCTGACCCCTGTGCAATTGAAAATCTGTGTATAACTTTTGATTTCCAAGAAACTTTACTACTATCACCCTATTTTTGACTGGAAGCTTTACTGACAGCATAGTCAATTACTATACATTTTGTATGCTACATGTACTATATACTATATTCTTATAATAAAGTTTTTGACAGAAAAGAAAATGTTATCAAGAAAATCATAAGAAAATGAAAATTTATTTAGTATTTTCTTTTTTTTTTTGAGTTGGAGTCTCACTCTGTCACCCAGACTGGAGTGCAGTGGCCGCTCCCAGTCACTGCAGCCTCGACTTGCTGGGCTCCAGCAATCCTTCCGCCTCAGCCTTCCAAGTAGCCAGAACTACAGGTGCACACCACCACGCTCAGTTAATTTTTTTTTGATTTATTGTAGAGATGAGGTCTGACCAAGTTGCCCAGGTGGGTCTTGAACCCGCGGGCTCAGGCAATTCACTCACCTCGGCCTCCGAAAGCGCGGGATTACAGGCTGAGCCACCGAGCCCAGCCTTATTTAGTATTTATCAAGTGGAAGTGGATCATAATATGAGACTTCAATCTGCGTCATCTTCACATTGAGTAGGTTGAAAAGAAGAAAGAGTTTTGCTGTCTCACAAGTGGCAGAAGCTGAAGAAAATCCACATATAAGAAGATCCGTGCATTTCAAACCTGTGTTGTTTAAGGGTCAACTGTATATAAAAGCACCTGATAAGCAACAACAGAAGAAAGAACTCAACAGAATTATGGGCAAAGACTTAAAACATTCCTCTCAGCAAAAAATATACAAACAGCCAAAAAACACATGAAAATGTATTCAACATTATTAGTCATAGAGAAAATGCAAGTGAAAATAATATTAAATCATTTCATAACGACTAGGATGACAAGTTTTTTTAAAAATTGCATTACCAAAAGTTGACAAAGATATATACTATATTAGTTCTCTATCACTGCTATAACAAATTTCCACAAACTTAATGACTTCAAGCAATACAATTTTTTAGTCCTATGTTATACAGTCAGAAGTTTTAAAATCAAGGTGTCAGAAGGTCTAGATTCCTTCTGGGGGTTTTATTTCCTTGTCTTTTCTAGCTTCTAGCGATCATCCTCTTTCTTTGGTTCACAACCTCTTCCTCCACTTTCAAAGCCAGCACTAGAACATCTTCTATTCTTTCTCTCCTTCTCCTCTATCTGCCTCTATAATTATATCTCCTTTTTTGACTCTGAATCTCTTGCTTCCCTCTTATAAGGACTCTGTGTTTATACTTGGTTCACCAAATAATCCAAGAAAACCTTCTCATTTCAACATAATCACATCTGCAAAGTCACTTTTGCCATGGAATGTAACAAATTCACAGGTTTTGGTGATTAGGACATCCTGGGAGGGGCATTATCTTGCCTACCACACAGAACAACCTGAATTCTCAAAAGTTGCTGGTGATAACATAAAATGGTACAATATTATTGAAAAACAGTTTAACAATTTCTTATGTAGCTAAACATAGGCAATTAAACTTTATGACTCCTTGGTTGTGGTCAAGGTTATTTATCCAAATAAAAATTAAACACATCTACAAATACAAACATGTCTTACACACAATGCTCATAGCAGCTTTAATTATAGTAGACAAAAACTGGAAACAATTCAAATATCTATCAATAAGAGAATTAATTAATAAATTTTGCTATACCACTACAATGGTATGCTATTCCACAATAAAAAGGAACAAATTAATGATAAATGCAATAGCTTGCCTGGATCTTACCTATATTATGTTGAGGGAAAGAAGTCTACAAAAGACTACATACTGCATGATTCAGTATATAAAAATCCAGGAACAGGCAAAACAAACTGGTTTGTTTTGGTGTAAATCACAAAGTAGTTTTCACTTCTGGGTGGAAATTGGATGGAAAAGCATATAATGTAACTCTAGAGTGATGAAATTGTCTTATATCTTGTTTAGGGTGTTGGGTACACGAGTGTATACAATTGTTATAACTCATCAAAATGAACACCTAGGATTTGTGCATTTTATTGCATGCAAATTATGTGGCCATAAAATAGCTTTAAAAAGTAAGTGTATTTTTAAATTCTTATAAGACATGGAGAAAACTTCAAGACTATGTCACATTTTTCTTCTTCTGGTTTTAATTTTGCCTAAAGGTAGTACAAATTTTATTATATTGAATATGTTAAGAGAAAACAAAAACTATCACAAAACTTCATTAATAGTGACCCCACCTTTGTATGAGTTGTCTATTAGAATTTTTCTTGATTTCTTCTGTTCCTTTTCTTTGATAATTGATTATGATCACTGAAAGCAAGCAACTTGATTTATCGGTAAATGAGAAAATAACTGTCTTCATTTTAATGTACCATTAAAGAAGCCCCGTGGGGAAAAATATTGCAGACAATTCTAACAGAATTTGGATTTTGAAATAAAATTCCTTGCATCTTTGATTGACGATTTTCTCTTACATTAAATTAAATGAAGATATGGTATGGACCTAGAATCAATGTTTGTTTCTATCTTGATTCTTTATCACTATTCTCTGTCTCTGTCTCCATCCATCTATCTGACCATCCATCTATCCATGTATGTATATGAAAGACCATAGTTTATTGTATCTTTATAATTTTACATTTTGCACTGAACTTTCTGCAAGTTCTTTTTAGAATGTTTTTACTCTATTCATCAGAATTATTGATTCCTCCTAAATAAAGAAAAGCATTAGTAAGAACCACAGAAATGGTTCCCTAGATTCTTATTTAAAACACTTGGGCATACAAAGGGATTTTGTTTTCTTTAACCCATTTGGGCTTCCTGCAGTGAAATGCCATAGGAAGCTGACATATTTTTGTTAATGATTTCAACAAAACCAAAGCAAACATTGCAGTTCTCCAAGAATGTCTTATGGCGAAAACTGAAAAAGTTAACAGTGATGTGTTGGTTTTGCCTATAATCTCTTTTTAACTCAAATGTTGTCAAAATAACAGTGGTTTCTCTAAGTTGCTCTGGTTAATGATGCTTTTATCGTTTTTGAAATTATCTGTCAAAGATGATTTTCGTGACATCTGTGTAAGTCCACAAAGTTGAATTGCCTTTTAAATTATATCCACTTGTTCCTAGGGTTTTAATTATGCAACTCAAAAATTGAGCAATAAGACCAAAAGGTATTTTGGAAATTTTTAGTAAGGGGGAAGATTTGCTTGATGTAGGTGCTCTCGTTGTGAGAACAAGGACAAACACTTAATTGACAATATTGATTCTAAAATCATAATGCAAAAGAGGACAGCAAAGGGAAGCTAGGTGGGTAAAGAAACATGTCTGCTACTCTGATGCCTCTTTCATCTTTTAGATTGAAGAAGAGTGGTCTAATTTGCCTAGTGTCCTTCAGATGACCCAGACAACTCTGCTCACAACCAGCACTGTGATTCTACTGTTGTTATTTTTTCATAATGGTGCAATTATTTGCATTGTGGCAACTTTCTTTGAAGTAAAAAAAAAAAACCCCTGCAATATTGAGGACCATAGCTCAACACATTTTGTACTTTTATAGTAGTCCAGGGACATAAAAATTTGATGTATAGAGAATCATATTGACACCAAAGCATATAGTGTTGTAAGAATAAAACTATGAGTCCAAATCAAGCATTTTATGCCAAAATGCAATAATTGTTCCGAATATATCATAGAAAAAAAATTAAATATGAAGTTGTACAAAAAATGTTAAGCATTTACTAACCTGTTAGAAAATATTACTCTGGTTATTTAAAATTAACCAAAAAAGTAAAGAAAAAAATTAGCTGGATGTGGTGGTATTTGCCTGTAGTCCCAGCTACTTGGGAGGCTGAGGAGAAAGGATCACTTGAGCCCAGGAGGTCAAGGTAGAAGTGAGCCATGAATGTGTGACTGCACTCTAGCTGGGGCATAGGAATGAGACTTTGACTCAAAAAAAAAAAATCGATAATAATTCAAATTCACCAACTGTTGGATATTTCCACTTGTTCAAAAAAATTAGTCTTAAAATTATGAAGTGTGCATGTATATGAAGTGTGCATGTAAAATTATGAAGTGTGCCCAATAATTAACAATTCAAAGTTAGCTTTCTCAGGTAGTAATAATGAGGTGAAAGTTCTGGTTTTCAATCTATGCAAGCTTTTTTGTTTGCCATAGTTTCCTGGAATGTTCATTTAAATTCTTTCACTCTTAAGTGTCCATTTACTAAAGACATCATTTTTGCCATTATCAAGATAGTCCCCACTATGGCTATCTTTTTGGTGAGGACCTTAATTGCCTGAGAAACAACAAAAGAAATTCTGAATAGATTGGTGAAACCCTTCACCACTGGTGGGAAAAAGATATCAACGGGAATTTCCAAAGCTGAGTCCAATATAGCATGTTATCTACAGAGGTCATTGCATGTCTAGCAATACATAATATAAACCATTATTATCCTCAGTTAGAATATTGAAATAGTCTTATCTCTTGTCGACAGAGCTATAGCTCTTCACCCCTCAAGACTGTCATTTTCTCTGCAACTCATGCTCTTCTTAATACACAAAAATAAGAAAGTAAATGCCTTGAATAATAAAAAAAGATCTGTGTCAATATGTGCTAAGAATTTTACTCCTCAGCTTTTTAACACAATGGCCATTTTAATTAGATGTTATCTTTCCTTCTCATAATTTCTCTACATGTGTTTTTATAACTAGGCATTCTATCTTTTAACAACTCTAAAACATTCTTCCTTAAACATGGTGTATTAATTTCCTGGAACTGCTGTAGCAAATTATCACAGACTGGGTGATTTAAACCATAGAAATGTTTTCTCTCATTGCTGGAAGCAAAAAGTTTGAAATCCAGTTTTCAGCAGGATTGTTTGCCTATTGAGGGTGCTGAGGGAAAATGTGTCCCCTGCCTTTCCTAACTTCTGGTGGTATCCCTCAATCTTAGACATTTCTTGGCTTGCAGTAGCATCACTCCAATCTTTGCCTCCATATTCACATGACCATCTTCCCTCTGTGTGTGTCTGTCTTCTGTTATGGTGCTCTTCTCTGCGTACATCTCTTTGTGTCTCTGCTCTTTTTCATTTTTGTTTTTTCTGTGTGCTGGAAATTCTTTCTTTTCTAATTTTTTTTTTTATTTTGAAGATGTGGGGTACAATTCAGGATTAGGTATATAAATGGTAATTAATGCAGGTACCCTTGTTGATGAGGTGTGACCCCCTCCTCCCCTGGCAGTTTCCCACTACTGCCAATCCCACCTCTCCCTCCTCTGGCAGTTTCCAACTACTACCAATCCCTTTCTTATAGTATTATAATTGCTCAAGGTTCACTTATGAGTGAGAACATATTGTACTTAGTTCTTTGTTTCTGTGATGGATCACTCAGTATTATAGACTCTAAGTCCATCCAAGTTGCTACAAAGTTCATAATTTTGTCCTTCTTTATGGGTGCATAATATTCCATCATGTGTATGTACCACATTTTTTTATCCAGTACTCTTTTGACGATTGGGTCCATGTTTTTGCTATTGTAAATAATGCTGCAGTAAACATCATAAATATTTAAAGGCATACAGTATGACTCCGTCTTAACTTACATACTAAGATCAACAAAAATCCAACTGTCAAATTAAGTTAGGTCATTTTTACAGGTACTGGAGTTGGAACTATTAATCTGAACACTAAATACTTGAAAATCTTTTACTCTATTTCTATGTCTTTTCTAGAAATGGATCAAAATTATTCCTCACAAATAAAAACATTTATTTTTAGGATCTTTCCACTCTTCCTATCTCTTTCACTTTAGCAGTTTTTTTTCATTGTTTTAACTGAAGATAATCAATGAACATAATGTCCAATTTGTGATAAAATATAATCTAAAAAATGTGAAATAATCTATATGTACAGTATTATATGAAAATCATGATTATTGCAAAGCACTGAGAATTATTAGAAGTGCATAAACTACAAAATATTATTAGAAAGCTATATGGTCATTGTACAGGTGCATTATCCACAGACCAAACCAATTGCGAAGAGACATTTGCAGTAGGCATTAGCAACTTATAAGGTAAGATGAGAAGACCTTGATAACTTTCTCTTTTAGTCAATGTCTCTATGGAAAATTTAAGTTCCACTAAACTAAAGTTTAGAGAACTATTTTCCTCATATAAATATTACTGATATAGATTTTTCAGGTCATCCTGGGATTCAAGAGTGTTGGCTCAATGGGTCAGACAGCTGAGTCCCAGGGAGGGTCGGCTAGAGGGGCTGGTAGGCCTAATCCAGGAAGTGTCAGCTCTAATGGGCTGGCAAGCCAAGCCCTGAAAACGTTGCTGATTCAGTGGACTGGCAAGCCAAGCCTGGGAGTGTTGGCTTTAATGGACTGGCAAGTCAAACCCTGAGAGTTGCTGATTCAGTGGGCTGGTAAGCTTAACCCTTGGAGTGTCTCAGCTTCAGAGCCTTGCCTTCTTCCAGCAGCTCTTCTGATTCAGCTGTCTCCATTGGTTGGCATGCCAGGCTCTGGGGTGCATGGCTCTTGGCTCCAACAATCTTCTGCATATATTTAGGTCGGGGTTCTTGTCTCGTGCCCAGGAGGAATGAGGGACAAGGGCAGCTGGAAAGTAAGAAAGTAAGATTTATTGAAAGGACAGAAAAGCACCCACAGCGGGAGGGGACTTGAGGGGGTTGCCAATTTGCAGTGAAAACCTAGTGCTTATATAGCCCTAAGAACAAGCTGACAGGTTAGCACTAACTGTGAGCTGATTGGTCAGCACTAGCTGTTCTGATTGGACAGTACTGAGGACCAGTGTAAGGAGGTAGGGGCCTAATGATGAGCTGATTGGTCGGTACTTGGCAGCGAGCTGATTGGTAGCTTTTCTATCCTAGCAGTGAGTACTTAATCTGTAGCTTGAGAGGTTTGCAGGGAGCTTGTTTACCAACAGGAGTGTATCAGCCTGAGAGACCTGCAGGAAGTTTGCTACATTGTTACCTTGTTACCAGAGGATCCACCCTGTCTCTGTAGCCTTTCTTTAGTTATCTCCTTTCTCATTACCATAAAATTGCTGATTTCATTTAAAAAGTATGTTAATTGTGAAGACATTGAATAGTTTATTATAATGTCTATTCTAAAATAAGTAACATTTGATATGAAAACAACAGATAGCAATGTTTTTCATCTTTTCAGTCTAATTTGCATTAATTTTCTTTCCAACACCATAGCCAATTTTTCAAAATATAGGTGCCAGTGTTAACCATGTTTTCAGCCTATTAGTATATGACATACTATAAATTTAGATGTGTTATACTATAATATAATAGAACTCATAAATTATATAATTATGCTATATTTACTTCAATGTTCCAATGTTTCATTGATGACTACATTTGCCATAAAGTTTTGCATTTATATTGTAACTGATGAATCAAAGAACAGATTTCTCCAAACTTATCAACCACAGTCCAAGTAGTTTTCTCTCATTTAAATTAATTGCACCCAAATGTCTATAAATATATCTCTATATATGTATATTTTATATAAATATGTATGTATTTGTGTGTGCTTATGTCTATATTAGTGTATTTTTTTTTCCTGAAAATATCATAGCCTCATTCTTTCTAAAATCTTTAGGTGGCAATTTCGTTATTTTAACAGACTAAAAAAAATCAACTTGGTATTTAATGTCTATGCCCTCCCATTTACTGATTATCTTATCACTTCCTATTTCCATAAGTATATTCCATGCTTCAGTTAAACAAAAGTACTCACTATTTTCACCTTCTTCATCTTGTATTTTCACCCACCAAGGTCTGACTTCTCTTCATAAATCCTCTCTAATGTTACTTCCTTCCTGAGATCTTGATTAATCTTCTTGGCTAGATTCAGAGTTTTTTGTTTTTGTTTTTCCTTCAAATTCTCTCCATGTTTTAGTCTCACTTAGCACATTTGGAACATTGTCTACTTTAAATTATATTAATTATCATAATAGATGTGTCTCTTCTCTAAAACTGTAAACTACTTCAGGATAGGGATTTTCTTAGCTATCTTTATGTCCCCACATTGTAGCATAGTGACTGGAACAAAGTGGATATCCAATAAATACTTGTTAAAATGAACTTGATGGACGTATTTAGTATAAATTCTAAAGCTAACTCCTACTAGTAAGGACCTGTGCCACAAAAAAAATCTGCTTCAAGTAACTCTGGCAAAACTTTATACATATGTCTAATATTGAAAACAAAAAGTCACAATTATAAATTAAAACATATTTAATGATATGTATCAGTAAGTACTATGTATCTTTCCCTATTTAACAGGACAGAGTCAGTATTTTATATTCTGGATTCTGAATCAGTCTTATTGTTAGAATTGATAAATATAAATTCACATAGACTGTGTCCACTGTGTGTGAGTATTGACAAGGATGCACACAGGAAGAAAAAAACACTATCAAGTCTCAATGTTATGTTCTTACAAGAAATATGATGTTGTCTCTATTTACTTACCTACTACTTCCTAAGAGTTAATTATTAAGTTCCAAATCCAGAGACCTCAGAAAGGTATTTCTGTTCTATTTTCGTTTTAGTAACAAACGAAATAGGCCAGAGCTTTGGTAATAGTCATTCTGACAAATCTTAGGATTTAACAAAGGCATAAAGACTGTCATAAATCTTCAGAAAACAGATTTAGTGCATTAATTCTTTTTCATGGAAAAATTCACCTCTCAAGTCACTCACAATATTTTTTTCTTAAATCAAAGAGGATTATAATATTAACAGAGAATTCACGGAGAGCAACAATTCTGAACAAAAATACTTCTTTCTCATTTACCAGAAACAATTAAGGCCCCGAGTTAATGCATGTTAGAGATGCTTAGGTGTTTAAGAATCCAAGACCTCTGGAGCAACCAAAATCATTCAGGGTCATAGCCAATGCTAGAAATGCAGGTCCTAGGGGACACCCCATCTCCAGATTGGGTTGTCCAAAAACAACAATAAGACTCAGAGATCAGTAGAGTAAAGCAGCTTTTTAATATTGCTCTTACAAGAATGGTGTCCCTCAGATGAGAAGGCACAGTGAAGCAGTTTCAGCTAGAGTTTTTGAATCCTACAATACAAGTCCCTCCCCTGTTTCCCCATAGGCTGGGTACTTCCAGAGGTTACATCACTTTCCTGGATGTCTCCTACATGTCCTACATTGATTGGGTTACCTGATTAGTTCATTTGCATGTTCTATCTATTAATTGGTTAACATAGGTATGACAAACTTACTTAATTTGCATGTCCTATTTGCCAGTTGGCTTATAAGATCTTGTTCTAATTGGTTCCCATCAAAGTTTAAATGAAAATACCCACTTAACGTAAAAGCCCGTAAGAAGCAAGAAGTGACTCAGTAAAAAGCAGTTGCACATAGCTTGTGGTTTACTGTGAAAATAAATCATCCTTTTTCTTACAGTCAATATCCACAGAAAGGAAATCTATTAATTCACTAGTAGTCAATTGTAATTTGAGTGAAAATAAATAACTGGAGTTATGCATTGAAATTACTCATCTAGATGTCTTCCTTTAGATGTAGATGTTTTGAATGGTTGAAAACATAGTTCATTATGTTGAGGAGGAAGTTTGGCACAATCTATAAAAGGTTACTGATATTTGCTTTCTTTTGTTTATGTAAAGGCACGTATGTTAGATATTTTCAAGAGATAAATTTCAAGCAAACTAAATGACATATCTAGTAAAATCTATCTAATCTTAAATAAAATTTAAGACATGCTTTTCTGTGAATTCCTAATGAAAAGACACAGATAGTTAATTAAAACGTTACATTAAAAAAAGGACATTAATTTACTTTGGTGACCTCTGATTAGAGATGGATAGGAAGACCGTCTAGAAAAAAACCTAAAATATAGGTTATACTTTTACATGTTCTTTTAAGGAACTTATTCATATTGAGCATTTCAGGATCACAATATTAAACTCTCTTAATATTTGGCTTATTATATGATGATTTTAAATTAAATGACAGTGTCAGAAGTTGCTTTCCATTATTTATTAGTATTATATTACAACTTATATAAAGTAAAATTTGCTTTCTGATGGTATACAACTTTATGAGTTTTAACACATGCATAGATTCTTGTAACCACCCACACTACTCAATATAGAACAATTTTAACATCTGAGGGGATTTTTTGATACTACCATAGCAGGCAGACATTTCTCCAAGTCTAACTGATGGCAACAACCAACCTATACTCTGTTCCTAAGAGCTTTACTTCTTTCAAAATGTCATATAAACACAAACATACAGTATGTTTCTTTAAAGACTGGCTTCTTTCACTTACTACTTGAAGCTCATCTACGTTATTGTGTTTAACAATAGTTTGTTCCTTTTTCACTCTCAGTAGTATTTCACTGTGTGGACATACCACAGTTTGTTGATCCAGTCATTCTTAGAGGGACGTTTGGGTGGTTTCCAGTTTGGAGTGATTATGAATAAATCTGCTACAAACATTTGTGTACAGGTGTTTGTGCAAATCTAAGTGGGATTGCTGGGTTAAATGGTAAGCCTGTGTTTAACTTTGTACAACAACACTAAACCATTTTCCAGAATGATTGTACTACTGTTTACATAGCTACCAGCAATATATGAGAGTTTGAACAGTTTTATATCTTCATCAGTCTTGGTATTGTCATTTTGTTTTTGAATTTAACAATTCTAATATGTGTGTATTAGTGGTTTTAGTCTGTATTTTCATAACTAGAATGATGTTGATCACCTTTACATATGCTTCATTGTTATTAATATATCATCTTTGATATCATGTCAGTTCAACTCTGTTGAACATTTCTCACTGTTTTTATTTATTTATTGTTAACATTAACATTTTAGGTTTCTTCCCAAATTTGTCTAGAAGATACTTGATTTTAAAATGGTTTTTTTCCCCCCCACAGTCTGTGATTGTTTTCTCATTCTTTTTATAGCAGAGCAAATGTTTTTAATTTTGATGAAACTCAACTTATCATCTTTTTTTTTCATGGATCACTCAAAAAGTTTCTCCTGTTTTCTTCTAAGAGATTTTGTTTTTTAGTTGTATGTTTTGCTTTTAGATCTTTGATCCATTTTAAACACACTTTGGGAAAAGTGGATCTGTAGATCAAGATTCATCACCTTGCCGATGGATATTCAATTTGTCTAGCAACATTTTTTTTAAAAGACTTTTCTTTCTCCATTGAATTGTCTTTACACCTTTGAAAAAATCAACTGGCCATATTTGTGTAAGTTAATTTTTTAATCTCTATTTTGTTCCAATTGTCCATATGCCTAACTTTTCCTGTACTAACTTTTGTATATCTTAATGTCAGGTAGTGTGAGCCCTTCGACTTTTTTCTTTATCAAAATTATTTTACATATCTTGGTGTCTTTAACCTTCCATACAAATTGTTATATTAAGATCATCTATATCTAAAAAGAATGCTGCTGAGATTTATAATTGAAATTACATTAAATTTAGAAAACAATTTAGAGAGAATTGTATCTAAACTATAAGGAATTTTTCAACTCATAAACATGATATGTTTCTTTATTCATTTAGGTCTACTTTAATTTTTTTTATCAGCATTTTGTAATTTTTATCATCTAGATCCTATACATCTTTTGTTATATTTACACTTATATATTTCATTTTAAAGGACTATGACAATTAATATTTCAAATGTTCATTGTTAATTAATAAAAAAAGACTGATTCTCTATGTCAAACTTGTATTCTGCAAAATTAAGAACTCACTTATAAATTCAACTTTTTTGTAGATTCTTTGATATTTTTAATATAACAATCTCCTCGTATATCACTAGGGATATTTTTATTTCTTCCTTTTCAACGTGTACACCCGTTTTGATCTTTTTCTTGTCTTATTGCATTTGCTTGAACTAGAAGAATTATAATATTGACTAGGAGTCAGGAGAGTGTACTTTCATGTCTTATTCTAACAGAGGAAAAACATTCAATAGTTCCCCACTGAGTGTGATGTTAGCTCTAGATTTTTTTTTATGGGTATTCCTTTTCAGATTGAGGAAGTCACCTTCTATTATTAGTCTGCTGAGAGTTTATTTATTTTATGATGAATGAATGTTAATTTTGTTGAATGTACCTTTTTATTTATTGATATTATTATGTGCTCTTCCCCTCCCCCCATTTACTCTGTTAATCTGTAAATTACACTGAATAAATTTTAAACTTTTTCTATTTTTAAAAGTTAAATCAGCATTGTCCCAGACTTTGGTCTATTTGGAGAACATTCCATGTGCAATTAAAAAGTATATATATTGCATTTGTTTGGTGAAGTGTTCTATAAATGTCAATTAGGTCAAGTTGTTTGATAGTGTTGCTTAAGTTGTCTATATCTTTACAGATATTTTTGTCTGTTTGCTCTATAAATTACTGAAAAGAGAGTACTGAATTTTCTAAGAATAGTTGTGCATTTGTCTGTTTCTCTTTTCAATTCTATCTGTTTTTGCATCATGTACCTTAAAGCTCTGTTGATAAATACATGCACATTTAACTAAGGTAAAATAAGCAATTTTTAAAAAGAACTAAATTGGAAGAGTCACATTAAATGATTTCAAGATTTATTAAGAAACAAGTGCAATTAAAACAGCATAGTGTTAGCAAAAGGACAGGCACAAGTATTTGTGGTACAAAGTAAAGAGTCCAGGAATATACTCACCCACATAGGGTCAATTTGACAAAGATGCAAAGTCAGATATATGGAGAAAGGACAGTAGCCAATAAGTTGTGGTGGAAGAAATATTTTTTGCATTCCAAAGAAATAAAAATAAATGAAAGAAAAAAGTAAGGAAAGTAAGGGGAAGAAACTAATCTATACCTCACAGCATATATAAAAATTAAGTCAAAATGAATTGTACGCTTAAATGTAAAATAAAAAATTATATAACGTCTAGAAAAAAAATCTTTGTGACTTTGTGTTTGGCATAGAATGTTTAACTATGACACCAAATTATAATTAATATAATAAAAATATGATAAATGTATCTTAATCAAAATGCTAACCATTCACTCTTTAAAAGACATTATTGAGGAAAAAAAAGACAAGTCAAAGGGAAAAACAAATTTGATAGAAGAATTCTATAAGGAATATATGAAGAACTTTAAAATTTGATTATAATGAGACAAAATAACCCAATAAAAAATTGGCAAAATATTTGAATTGATATTACATTTTATATAATAAACATATGAGAAGATCTTCAATGATATTTGAAAATGCAAAAAAAATTATGACCACAATGAAGTCAATATGATACTGTTATACACTTCTTAGAGAGGCAAAAGTTTTTGTAAATTTTTATAATACCAGGTTCCAGGAAATATGTGAAGCACCTAGAATTATTATACACTGCTAGTAGAAGTGTAACATGATAAAGACAATTTGAAAAATAGTTTGTGAATTTTTAGAGGTTTAAACATACATTTACTACATATCTCAGAAATTTTACACCTATGTATTTTCTCAAGGGCAGTAGAAACTTATATTTAAAAGTGCACAAATTGCTGTGCACCAATTTTTATAACAGCTTTATTCATATTTGTCAGTACCTGTAAATAGCATAAATATCCTTCAATGGGTAAATGGTTAGGCAAACTTTGGTTTATCCATACAAAAGAATACTACTCTGCAAAATAAATAAGAAAGAAATAAGGGTCCATCTACTGAATAAGCAAGAACATAAATAAATCTCAAATGCATTAAGTTGAGTGAAACAAAAAAATGCTAAAAAGGCTACATCCTGCATGATGCCATTTATATGAGCTTCTGGGAAAGGCAATTAGAGAAACAAAAACCAAATCAGTGGTTGCCACAGGTTAGGCCTGGGGAAATGATTGTCTACAAAGATCTGAAGGATACATTTTCAGGTGATGGAAAGGTTCTAAATATTAGTTATAGCAGTAGTTATATGACATATACATTAGTCAAACACATAGAACTATACACCAAAAAGGATACATTATGTTTTACATAAATTATCCCTATATAAATAGAAGGTGGCTGAGAGGTGAATTGTTGAGTTTGAAAGAGAGGTGGACCTGATTTGTCTTTTATTTTGGAAGTATTGGGGAACTACTGGAAGATTTTGAGGGGGAATTAAATGAGTAGAGGTGTGCTGAGCAATGATTGCTTTGTTTGAAGCAGTAGGATGAATCATTCCATAGATAGATATGTGATTAGAGGGAATGTATACTATAATTTTCCTGTGGCTGCTGTTGTTAAGGAACATTATGACTAGATAACCTATCTACTTTTTTTGTTCTGAAAGACACCAAAGAATGGATGGGTCTTTCTCTCTGTCATCTATCTATCTATCTATCTATCTATCTATCTATCTATCTATCTATCTCTCTCTCTCTCTCTCTCTCTCTCTACCATCTATCTATCTACAATCTATCCATCCATCCATTTTAGTTTATGCTATTTGTAATTTAACAAATAAGGAAGGAGTATTGTTTTATTTTTATTATTTTAAATTTCTCTATAAAATTTAATACTAGTGTGTTATTATTATAATTACCCCATCTATCTAAAAGAATAACTATTTAATAGACATTTTAAGGACTCAGGTCTTGAAAGGGGGTATCATGATTTATTGGATAAAATATAAAGTGGAGAAAAATTGCAGGTTAAATAAGGGCTCTATTATGTCTTCATTGGTTGATCTTGTATAATTGTATGCAGCTAAGCTGTATCATCCTGTAAAAATACATAATGATACTATTATTAAATTTAATCACACTGTTTTGTCTTATTTAATCTACCAAACAAACTCATGTTGTGAGAACTGCCATATACAATTAATATGTTACACATAAGTAGATAGATAAATACAGAAAGTACTTAGTATATACTCATCATATAAAGCCAATTATTTCTCTATCCTCTAACACTCTTTGCCAAACCGTGAAAACTGAAATATTTTAATCTTTTTATGTACTCTCTAAAATCACAGATTTGGCTAAATTAAATGTTAAATAAAACTGTTGTTGGGGGCTGGAATTGGAAGTTGAGGGAAACTGCTAGGGGAGGGAGGGGCATACCTCATTAACAGGGATACCAATATGATCAATATTTGTATACCTAACCCTAAATTGTATCACATCTTCACAATAAAAATTTTTTAAAAAAGAAACAATAGTTGAAGCCTACATATTGCATTCCATATTTTAAGAAATCATATGGTAGTTTTTTGCTTATAATAGGTTAATGTACTGTATAATATATAGTCATAGACTATGAGAGCTTGAAGGATCCAACTTCTCTGAGTATTAGATCTTAACATATTTGTATTTTTATGTATTACTCAGAAATAATAAATAAATATTTTATATAATATATATATTTATTTATTATTATATTACTTAGGAAAATAAATATATTATATAAATGGGGAAAGCTGACTCAGCCAGGCTGTAGATGTTTCTTCAAATTAAATTGAGTGAATTAGGTAGATGATTCTTTTACATGAAATCTAAACAAAATCTTTAGCTGCTCAAACATAGAAAAATAACTCTAGCAATTGGGAGATTTTGGTGATAATATCACTAGTATCATATTCAACTTTTGTTCCTGAATGATTATTTAACTTGTCAGTTATCTACTCAATGAGAATGCTAGACTGACTATGTTGTGGTATTGCTGGACTTGGCCATTCAGTATATATTGTGCCTTCTTCTTATAGTATTTCAACAAATATCCTATAGGAAAACACCCAACTTCTATTCTTAATAAATATGTTTCTCTGGCCCATGGGACTCCACATCTACCTCTAGGAGTGGAACTAAAATTTGATCTAGTCAATCTGAAGTGATATCAACATGTCATAGTGATTAGTCAGGGAGGAGCATGTGGTCCTCACAGCCAATATAATAGATTATAGGGACTTCTCCAAAAATGTTGAAAGTGAGATCTGAGGTTGTTTTCTGCAAATTTGATAGACTGTGGGTAGTTATTTTCCCATCATCTGGGATGTTAAAAGAGGAAAATTGCTAACTGAGATATTAATAAAGCTGAGTTCTGATGACATTAAGCCCCTAAAACTAGCCATATTTGAAGTTATGTTTAACTGTGAATTTACATGTGAAAGTTATATGAAGTAACACATTTTTATAGATCATTATAGTGCAATGTAAGTATTTATATGTACATATTTATATGTACATATTTTTTACTTATAGTCAAACGTCCAGATTTGTAGACTTGGAACAAGTGAACAGCCAAGACACGTCCCACTCTAAAATTCTTTATATTCACTAACATTCTTTATAAAATATATGTGTGTATTTCGGGAAAAGATGGAATGATTGTTTTAAATGGTTGTGTTTCCTAATGTATTGAAAAGCTTGGGCAGAGAAATAGAGACTTCCCTCTGCAAACTTAATCATTAAAAATTCGGTAAAAACACTTTTCATTGTCAATTTACATGGTTCAATACAAAATATTAATCATACTCAAGGGTTCCAAACTACAAATATTGAATATTATTTGAATTTAATAGATCTTTTATTACTGCTGAAGAATAATCTTTGCATGTGTCATACATATGAACTAAACCAGAGATCTGCTAAGACATTGTGGTGGACATTCTTAAGGATCATGAAAATGCATATACTATCAGATTTTTTCTTGAGTCAGAGTCTCATTCTGTTGTCCAGGATGGAGTACAGTGACATGTTCACGGCCATCACAGCCTCGACCTGCTGGGCTCAGGCTATCCTTCTGCTTCAGCCTTCCAAGTAGCTGGAACTACAGGTGTGCATCAACACATTCAGTTAATTTTTTTGATTAATTATTGTAGAGATGAGGTCTCACTAAGGTGTCCAGGCTGGTGTCAAACCCCTGAGCTGGCAATCCTCTTGCCTCTGCCTCCCAAAATGCTGGGATTATAGGCATGAGCCACCATACCCAGCTTTAAGTCAACATTTGTTTTTCTCTAAGTCAAGCTTTAGAAAGAAAGAAGGGAGATCATTTTTTTCTGGTCAAATCCAGGATTGCTCACTGTAGGTTATTTAGCAACTACTATTTTTTTCTGAAAAACTTAGGAAATGGAATTAAACAACTTGATATATCTTCTTTCAAGAAGGCCATATATATTAATCTATATCTTACCAAAACAAGAATATTGTTACTGGTACAAGTGTACACACATATGCATGTATATTTATTTTTTTAAATATTTCCAAATTGGTATTTTACTCTGAATTACTTGATTTTGTTGCCTGGCTGACTCAAATTTGTTGCATAATCTTAGATCTGTTTTCTTACACAATGTTGAAACTAGACTCTAGTAAAACATGATTGATTACAATGCTAAACTCATATGATGAACTTAATAAATACACATTCAGTTGAATATGCATTGATCATCATAGTGATGTTGATGGGATAGTGATCTAAATTATTAGGACTTTGGCATGAGTGACTCCCAATTATACAGGAGTTGGAAAACTATGACCATATCAGGCCAATCCAAACTTTGCTTGTTGGAACACAGCTACACAACTACACTTATTCACTTATATGTTGTCTGCGGCTACTTTTGCATTACAAGGATAGATGAATAGTGGCAATAGAGACCATATATTCCCCAAAGCTGAAAATATTTACGATCTAGCACTTTACAAAAAATTCTTGCTGTCTCCTGCCCAATATATTTATTTTTTATATAGTCTATCATAGTAAAAATTTAACTTTATTTATTTATGTAACTTTAATCCTTCAAAGATTTAAGATATGAGGAATAAGATTCAAGTAATGTACTAAATTATACAAATGTTAATAAATATATCATAATAGCATTTATTATTCTCACATTATATTTTCTGTAATTGAATCAAATTTTAAATAACACAAATAATTAAGATACATATTGAAATGAGGAAAGCAATAAACATGAAGAAATGAGTGAATTCTACATACTTCTTTTTTTAAATTGACAATTTTATTATAATCTAGAGCTCAAGTCTTATACTCACTAAAGTATTGCAAACATGATTACTTAGTGGATGGTAGTGGATTTTAAAAAATTTTGTCGTGTGTGTTATGGCTAAGCATTAAAATGTTTCAGTGTTTAGAATGTATGTAGCTAGGAATCAGCCCATATGCTAAGTGATTTCTCTGTAGGGAAATATTCAAATCCACCTAGATGCGAAAAGACTATTATGGAGGAGCTTCAACACAGTTTGGAGGGTTGCTAAGATTGCTTTCAGTTGTGAGTCTGTGACTTGACTTGATGACGACTGAATGAAAATAAATTGTACGAAATAGGTACCTCTTAAAAGAAAGTGTGTGTGTGTGTGTGTGTGTGTGTGTGTGTATCTGCTCACATCCTGGAGATTTCCTTTTTAATCCTACAGTTATTTATTTACCAAATCATTTTTCACTGCTCATATAGTTGCTATAAGATGCATGATGTGCTATAACATACGGTCCCAGTCCTCATGGGGATTAGATTTGGCTTAAAGAATTCTGGAGATTGTTCAAATTAACTGATAAGTAGAGGAAAATAAGGTATGAAGTCAATGGAATTGGAATGGTTGTTTGAAAGGGCTGTATCCACACGGAGAGGAAAAGATACAAAAGCAAATAAAGGCACAGTACATTTTCAGAAGAAAATTTAACTATTCTGTTTGAGATCAAAGGAAATACAGAACAATAATGTAAGATACCTGGAAATCTACCATTTAGGAAAAAAATCGCCATTAACATTTTGGCATATGACCTTCTAGTCTTTTAATACACCATTGGGGCATACTGATGATAAAATTACATAATTTGCTTTTTCCACTTAACAAAATAACTATTTTCTCATTTCATTAGCTATTCTTTTTAGCTGCATACTATGTTTTATATAATTGAATCATAATATACTTAATTAAATCCTAGTATTTGAATGTCCCATCAAGGTTGTTAAAGAGGAACATGATATAACTAAATTTGCATTGTGCATAGATAAATTGGATATCTGAATTTAGGCTGTCCTAGACAAGTTTTGCAATGACAAAGAACTTGTAGCAATGTTATTTTTGAGTAATTGATCTACTTTACAATTTTATTTGGTGGATTTGGTTGTGAAGCAGATTAATGCAAAGAATTAGAAACAAAAGCAATGGATAGATTTTCTTTAGTTAGTTTTACATTTGAATACCATGTGTGTCATATTATGGTAGATGTTACCTTAAAGGAATAAGTTATCTCAATTAGCCTCTTTGTTAGAAGTCTGTGACAAGACTCAGTTGGTTTTTTACTGATTAATGTTATGAGAGATAGAAGATCTCATCATTATTCACACTCACCTGGATTGTTTGAGAATACTAAGGGGATTGCTCACGTTTACATGTTCTTTTACTATTAATATTATTTTTGTCTGAGGAGAAGGAAGACGCATTGTATGCTTGTCCCTTTGTCCAAACTTTTCTCAAAGTCTCATTACCATCCTATGAACTTTCCTTTCTTCTTTGTACGTTTCTGGGAAGATTTCATATCCTGTGTACTTGGAGAATAATATCTTTGGAAGAAGTGTTTTATCTATATTTTGTAGAAAGAAATAAAAAAGAAAATGTATTTTTCAGAAGCTATTTCAAAATATATATCCATAACTAAATGAAGAATTGATTCAAATAGAAAAAAAAGATCTAAGAATAATGTATTTTTAAAAGAATATGGTTGTTCTCAAAAGAGAAAAATTCAGAGTTAAAAAAACTACATATTTTTTATTGAGTCTATCTCTGTAGCACTTTCATGTTCTTTAATCTCTTTTTCTTTCTTTTTTATCACTTGGTTTTTGAAAACTTAATTCTCTGTGCTGTACTTTGGGCACTAAAAAGTATATCCAGAATGAGAAAACTTCTTAAATTTTTCTTTTTATTAGAGCAAAGATCCTTGAATGAAACAAGAGAGAAACAAACCTTAAAGATTGATAGGGAAAGAAAAAGAGGAGAAGTTGAAGAAACTGAAGTGTGCTAATAATGAGGATTTGTTTGGTCCCAAGTTACAAAGCACTCTACATGGCTAAGCACAAATGTCTCATCCTCTAGTTCTAGATCAAGGAATTGCCTCCTAATTATACCATTGGTTCTTAGCAGTGATAACTTTCTGCCAATAAATAGGAAAGCAATATCAAATCAGAGTTGAAATCTCTGGTCCATTTTTTCTGTATTCCTAAAGTTGGCACATGGCCTTTCTTAGTAGATTAATAACATAAAATTCTAATTTGCTTTTTGGCATAATATATGTGATGATCTGATTTAAATTCAGTTTTAAAAAAACAGATATTACATTGGTGATTTTCTAGATACATCGCATAGGCCAGATCTACCAAGTTAATATTGACTAGGAGTCATCATGCATTTGTTTGGTGAACTGCATCATATAGGGAAGTCATGGTCAAAGACTGCTGCAATCTGGGTGTAACATTTTGGAATTCATGTAGGTTTCATTTGAATTATTCCACTTTACAATGTATCAGTGATAAGCAGTATAAATTAGTGGGTTATTCTATCTGCTAGTCAACTGTTTATGATTTATTTCTTAAGTATCTTTCCTAAGCATATTAGGTAGATTCTGAAAAGCACACCTGTTCCATGGGTCTGCAATCCCCTGCTCCAGCCACTGTACTCTGTCAGTGGCTGTGCAAAAATAGATGGAGTGATTCCATTTATTTTACTTGCTTCATCTGAACCTTGATTTCAAACTGTTGTCTTTAATTGCTTAATTACTGTAACTCAATTGGGTAGTTCAGACTAGACAGTTAAGATCCCTGCCTCAATTAGATGATTATTCAACATGATGTTCATGTAAATAGACTTGATTTCTTATTAAGCACATAAATCACAATTACTAGGCTAGTGCTAGAAGAGATATTATAGCTTTGTGGTTTTTAGAGCTGGATTAAATCTACCTCTGCTGATTAAGAGTTATGCTAAGTCATTAATCTTTTCAGAACCTGATATCTTTTCTGAAAAATGGGGATAGTATTATCTAATGTATATGCTATCTAATGTATATAGGAGTAAATAATATGAAGCCATTAAATCATTTAATCTACAGTAGCTCACTGCATAGTAGGTCTCTCAACATTCTCTCTTTTTCAAAGCTCAAGGCTCTATTAGACTAATTTAGCAACTTCACTGGATAATCTCATGTAGAATAAGGACCTTAAGGCTAATTTCCCAATATAAACACCAAGAAAATTGAGAAGATAAATATTTATTCACTTGAGGTTCTGTTCATCTTTAAATCCCTCTTTTTTAAAAAAAATCCACTTGGATTTTATTTATTTCAGGACTCACAGCTGTTAACTTAGGTGGGATTGCAAAAACTTTATAAAACATCATAAAATTAAATTTGGAAATAGTTACAAATAGCACTTTGGCAGAACTTATTTATCTTTTTCTCATAAAAAAATGTATCAATACACATGGAGAGTATTTCTTTTTTCTTAATCTTTTTCTGGTGTTAAATATCTTCAAATAAACAGAAAAAATATATATGATTTTCATCTTCCACTTCTAAGTATCTGAGAAACTGCAGGATATAACACTTACACTTAAGTCATAGTTGAGATTTTCACATAAAAATGTAAAACTGTGTATATCATTATTTCTGATAAATTATAAGTTGAAATAAATGCTCAACCTATGAATAGTGGTCCTATGTGTCAAAATATAATATTTAAAAGTTAAGTAAATCAATAAAATAGTTGTCTCCATATGATTGTTAATTTGTTTCTTCTTGGATCATTTAAATCTTAGATAAATTACATAAAAATAATTTAGTTTTAGATTATTTTAAACATGTTTCCTAGAGAAATTAAAATTAGGTGATTCAACATAAAACTTCGAACTATAGACAATTTTCAGGAAAGTTATCAGATTTTAAAAGTAGTGGTAAACTGAGCCGGGCTCGGTGGCTCAGCCTGTAATCCCGCGCTTTGGGAGGCTGAGGTGAGTGGATTGCCTGAGCCTGTAGGTTCAAGACCCACTTGGGCAACTTGGCGAGACCTCATCTCTACGATAAATCAAAAATGAGCCGGGCGTGGTAGCGCGCATCTGTAGTTCCAGCTACTTGGAAGGCTGAGGCGGAAGGATTGCCGGAGCCCAGCAGGTCGAGGCTGCAGTGGTCTGGAGTGGCCACTGCACTCCAGTCTGGGCAACAGAGTGAGACTCCAACTCAAAAAAAAAAAAAAAAAAAAAGTGGTAAACTAACATAAGCAGACACTAATCAAGAGTCAAACCCTGGGTAAGCATAGATTACTATTTGTCTCTTCTTTAAGGGGCAGAACCATAACAGAATTAAATGAAGGTCATTTTAAATCAAATTGGCAAATCTGGCTCCTCTACCATAGCTTGTGTTTGGGAATCTTTATATTCTGGGTATCTGTTGTTTAGACCATTTTGTAGAACCTTCATCTGCAGTTTAGATTGGCCTATGTCAACTAAATCATGATTTTGCAATATCTGGCTGTTTTTAGTACTGTACAAAAACTTTTAAATATTGGCACTGTGCATTTGGTTTCTTGATTCTCAGGTTTTGTTAGAAGATAATTTTTATGTGATAAAGAATAGAAAGTTTCCTTTGATACAACCTAGCCAACAATTTCCCCAATCCCATCAGGAAATTTGTTGTGTGGTCTATGCTTTCTTTAACAGCAATGAAAATACAGTAGGTATTGGTTACTTGTCTTCATTACCATGGCAACCATCATTGTGACTAACATCTTTGACTGTAGTTCTTACTATGAAGGAGGAAGGGACAGTAGGAATGAATTCTGATACTTTGTATAATAGCTAGAGTCCTTATAAGACTTTGCATGATCTGACCCTTAGGTCTCTTTCCAAATTCATTTTTTACTACTTTTCCTCTTGTTCACTATCTCAGACAGTGTTCTTAGATAAAGTAACCAGTTCCTTCTTTGGGATTTTCACATGATGCTAAAGGGGAAGAAGCCAAGCAAGGGTGTGATTTCAGGACAAGTACAATGAAAGGTTCTGATCTCACCGGATGTTGTGAATTTTATACTCCTACAACCATCAGCCACTGGTGAGAAACTCAGTGTGATATAAATTCACAAGAAATTCTGGTTGTTGGAACCTATGGGTAAAATGTCCCCAGTAATCCTAGAAGAGTCTGCCAAATAAGACTTTCAGGTGCACCTGTTTGAAATAAAGGCACATGGAAGCTGGAGGAGGGGCACTAAAAATTGAAAATTTCTGGGCAGTGTGCCAGTAGGGTTCCTGACATCTATTTATCCAAAGATTCATCCATCCAGCTAAACAGTGTTTTATCTCAAATCATATGTCCCCAAAGTGTGCCCTTTTGCTATGCGCTGCTTAAAGGAAAAGCGTTCTGCATCAATGAATATAATTTTCAATTGGCCTCAGCACTGAATGTGTGAAGAAGATAAAAAATTAAAACACAGAGGAAGAATAAAAATATTATCAATTACAACAACAACAAAAACAACAGCAAGAGGTGATATAAAGAACAGTGAAAGCAAAGGTCCTTAAAAATTAAGGGTAAAAGAAAAGAAAACTGATGGGGATCCTTAGGAGACTAGTCTGTCAAACTGACTCCCATCTCAAAAGTCCTTTTCCTCGCCAGAAGGAGCGCTCCTTAATCATGCTGATAGTCCTGTGAGCAAAAGAGATATGCTAATTGTCTGTCTGCCCCAGTTTTCTAAGATTGAGCAACACTTCATTTCATAAACTTTTTTTTACAAAGTCAGTGTAAGCAAGGAGAAAAACATTTAACTCTTATGTATTCCAGGTAAGAACTCTATGAAACATAAAGGAAAATTGGTAAGCTACACCAAAAAGAGTAAGAAGGCAAGTTTACTATTTGTTTTAAATATATTTCACAAAATATTACATGCTGTTGTACAAAGATTGACTAAAGCAACTCTGGACTTGGCTAGGGTTCTAATATTATCTTTTTAAACTCCATACCCCATTCATAACCAGGGTATTAGCTAAGTTAAACAGTATCTCATATTAGTTCTGTATTTTTTGCTAGACCCCTAGTTTAAGTAATTGGACAAGGTGATTGTTTTGCATTTCCATGTCTATTTTACCTTCCTTTGGAGCTAGCACAGTAATTTTCTACTGGGGAGCTTTCCCCTGTGAGTAATATGGGGGACTTTCAATCAAGATAATGTACTTCTCTGAGCCAAGAAGTGAGTGTGTGATTCAAATTATGTCAAATCCCCCTCATATCCCTTTCTGGTCTCTGGGTCAAGTAGAAGAATCCAAGAACAAAAATAAAGATGGCAGTTGATAAATTCTAATGTCAATGCTCAGGTTAGACTGAATCCCATTACCTGAATGATGATTTGATTGGTCATTGTTTCTGTCCCAATCTAGTCTGGTACCTTAGCCATTTCATTTATTCTATAAACTATACATAAACTTACAATAACTTTAGTGAATATAAATAGTGAATGAAGTGGTGGTTTAATTAGGCCATCTCCTCTTTGCTAAGGTACAAGCTAAACATCAGTCTCAGCACTTTTTATTATTTGATGCAGTTAAATCTTAAAAAGGTTAAATTCAAGCTTTAGGCCAAGATATGTATCACTGAAATAAGCTTTATGAGGGCATTACTCAATACCCAGGTCTTTACTGAACACCTGTTATACAGCAGATGCTTAATAAATATCACATTTCATAGTCATAAATTATGATGAGAAATAAAGATCAATTCATTTAATGCTTTGAACATTTGTTTCTTCAGCAATAAGATTAAAAGCCTAGATTTCAAATTGAAAAATTCTATGCTACTCTAAAATTTCCTTCTGTAACACTAATGTAACCAATAATTAATGCTTACTCTGTGCTGGGCCCTAATCTTAATTCTTCTTATTATATAATAATAATATGTATTATTTCATTTAATCCTATGAGATTAAATCCCCACATGCTCACAAAATGGCAGACCTAGTGTCTTTTGTTGTGAACTTATGTGTAGCAAGTAAAACAGAGAAAGGTGGGACAGTCTAAAAACCAGATCTTCCTTTTTGTTGTTAATGTTCATATCAAGAAAAAACAAACTTTGTCCACAACCCACAGATGATTTCCACCTATATCTTGTTGACTGGAACTGTTAAATGGCAACCTGGAGCTTCAAGGGTAGCCAGGGAAATTGAGTATTTAAAGGTCATATTTCCAGACCACAAATTAAGGTTCTGTTGGCAATGAAAAAGGGAGGAATAGATGTTTGTAAGACAACTGACATTTTCGGTTGTGATATTGCTTAAATTTCTATCTTATAGTTGAGGCATAAAAGCAAAAATGGGATAAAAATGTCACAAAACTAATAAAAGATGAAGAGAGGAATTTGAAGATAAGAGGTCTGGTAAAGAATGCAGACTATTAACAAGGGTGGGGGCAACACAACAGAACCACAAAAAGGCAGGGAGGCAATTAAGAATGTCCAGCTGTTTTAATAATTGAGTGTGCAGGAACCAATTGGATCAACGGGGCCATATTTTTAACAGATGACTTATAAATCTTTGTAATTATGGTAACAGCTATCTTTTTCCATCATCTTTTTAATGTGTGTAGTGGGTCTTAACTTAGTTTCCATTCGGGGGAATTGTGTTAAATCTTTCTGGTTCCCATATTTCAAGATTATACTCACACCCACACACATATATCACAAGCTCACGGAAAGTGTGGTGAGCTGTTTTGAGAAGACAAAAGTTAGTCTTGAAGTATGACATATCTCTATGTGAACTTGTGTTAGTTAACAAATCAAAATAAGCCTCAGTTTATTCATGTGTGCAAACATGATAATCATTTTGTAGAATAAATTAAATACACTTAATATTTCTATCAGAGTACATGGAATATTATAGACAGTAAATGGCATATATTATTTTATTTATTTATTAATACTTCTGAGTTTCTTTATTATTACCAAAAAATACATATACATTATAACAAATACTTTCGATACAATAAGTAAAATCAATAAAATAATCTGTAATCCCATCACAGAGCTATAAAAACCAATATGATTATTTTGTGTGATTCTTCCCTATGTTTTCTATTTGAATATTTACTGGAGTACTAGATGGCCCTGATAACTAATCAAAATTGTACAGATAATCTCACTATTAAAAAGCCACAGTCTACAACCCACTCCTCTTCAAATTTTGTTTCACTTTAAAAAGTGGAAAACTCTCAAACTTTTAATAATATAATTACACACATATTTATTGACTATCAGTTGTACAAAATATCTATTGTCTCCCCAATGTGAAAAATAAGAATTCAGTTTACTCATACTACATTCTTTTTATTTCCTCCTCCAATACTACTACTTACTACTACTACTACTACTATTATGCACACACACACACACACACACACACACACACACACACACACACACACACACACGGTACCAAAAAATGTATACACATTTTAAGAGATGCTATCTACTAATTTTCAAAGTGAATTGAACTACTGTAGCAATGTGTAGCATATTTGCTCAAAAGGTTACTCAACCAAATGAATGTTAGCATCACCATGTGACAGGCAGGACAGTCAAAGATAATGGTTGAAGCACGGTTGTCATTTAAAGAACACAAGACCAATTTGAAGAGATATTTGAAATTTGAGAGCGTTGTGGAAGTACAAAGACAATGGAGGAGTGACTGTGCAACAGAACTTCGAACATGTCTAACAACTGCATGCGTCATGACAAGTTGGAGATGTATGGTATTGTGTGTGATGTGCAAAAGGGAAGATCCAGGAGGATTCACACAGCAACAAGTTCTGCAGTAATTCGCCGTAATCCGAAGTGTCTGGACACTGACAGTAACCACTTTTGAGCTCCTCTTGTAACTGCAGAAGTCACACATGACTTGTATTCATCTTTTGTTATTGGTATATATTGAGTATTACAATTTTAATAGTTTTTTCCTTTCATGAAATGCATGTGCATTTTTTTGGTACTGTCTATATAATGTATATTAAACATCCAAAGTTATGTTACTTATTACATTATATGACAGACTCCCCCCCAAAAACAGTATTATTTTTGGAGGACTTCCCCACTAGGTAAGTGTTCTAGATCCCAGTGGCATCAATATACCAGCTAGCATTGTTGTGAGAGGCTGTGTTCAGCATCAGTGAATTTTTTTGGAGATTTTTTCAAACCTTTGCCCACTTCATAATGGGTGGAGTGCACCTGTCCACACCTCACTGAGCGTTCAGCAGTTTTTTTTACCAAAAAGGGCATGATCCCCATGGCTCACCCTCCCTATTCACCTGATCTCACTCTGAACAACATTTGCTTGTTTCCCCAATAAAAAAAGTCTTCAAAGAGAAATGTTTTGATGATGTGGAACAGATGAAACAAAAAATGGTGGAAGCATTAAAAGGCATCAAAACTGATGAGTTCAAAAACTGTTCTGAGCAATGGACAAAGCATTTCAATAGGTGTATTGCATCAAAAGGAGAGTACTTTGAAGGTGACTATAGTTTAAATATGTAAGAATAAATACACAATTTTAATAAATGAATTCTGGGTTTTGGTGGTCCTCCCTCATATACTATGCTATATATAACATTAAAATATATTATAATTTGGTTAACTTTCCAACAATAAATAACATACTTAAACCTCAAGTACTTATTCCATTAGCACACAGCAGTATCTTTCGACATGTTTTTCCTTCTACTTGCTCTTCTGTATTAATATATTAGTTTACATAATTACATTTTAACTCTTACATTTTTTAATTACTTAATATTAATTACTACTTTATATTGCAACTACAACTAAATGCAATACACATTATCCTTATGTTGTTGCTAAAAAATATGTTCACGTTTAATGGTTATATAAATGTTTTTTCGGTTGTCCAACAAAGTATTATAGGAAGATTGTATTTAATTGTACTTTATCCAATATCTGCAATGTGTGTCATGCAGAGGAGAATTTTCTTAGCATCCCATTATAATAAATTATCTATTGTAATCACCTAAAACCATTCATTATGCAGGTTAGCTTGCTTCATTATTGGACATGACTTTCTTGTAAAGTTTTTGTTTTTTCCCAGAGTTTATAACTGTGTTTCTATTCTTTTAATTTTTATTAGTGTGTGTGTGTATGTGTGTGTGTGTGTATGTGTGTATGTGTGTGTGTGTGTGTGTATGTGTGTGTGTATATATTTAGTTGGATTCTCTCTCTGTCACCCAGACTGGAGTACGGTGGCATGCTCAAGGCCACCGCAGCCTTGACCTGCTGGGCTCATGAAATTCTTCTGCCTCAGCCTTCCAAGTAGCTGAAACTACTTGGTGTACACTACCATGCCTGGATAATTGTTTGATTTATTGTAGAGATGAGGTCTTATCAAGCTGTCCAGGCTGGTCTTGAACCCCTGGTCTCAGGCAAGCCTCTCACCTCAGCCTCCCAAAGTGCTGGGATTACAGGCGTGAGTCACTGTGTAACCATGTGCCTTTATATGTTTATGTTTTTCTAAATGTTTAACCCTACTAAGCTGTCTGTGATTTCACCTTTTTTCCAGGGTCATTTATTAATCTTCCATTTCAATACTTTTCATCATAACTCTCCTCGTTAGAACCACTGTTTCCTGACCCCATGTGTTCTTTTTTCTTGAATTACTTTTTGGTTTCACCAGAGCCTACCTCTAAGTAACTTTTTTCCCCCTTCTTTCTAAAAGTTTGTGCCTCACTATGTCAGCCAGGCTGGAGTGTAGTGGCTATTCACAGGGGCAAACATAGCTCACTACAGCCCCAAACTCCTGGGCTCAAGTTATCCTCCCTCCTTAGCCTCCTGAGTTAGTAGAACTATGGATGTGTGCCTCCAAGCCCAGTCCTAAGGTAATTTTTTTTTTTTTGAATTGGAGTCTTACTCTGTCACCCAGGCTGGAGTGCAGTGGCATGCTCACGGCCACCACAGTCTCAAATTACTGAGCTCAGTTGATCCTTCCACTTCAGCCTTCCAAGTAGCTGGAACCACAGTTGTGTGCCACCATAGGCGGCTATTTTTTTTTTTTTTTTATTGTAGAGATGAGGTCTTACCAGTTGTCCAGACTGGTCTCGAAACCCTGGCTCCAAAGTATCAGGATGACAAGCACGAGCCACTGTGCCAGGCTGCTTTTAAGTAGTGAGTTTGTTTAAACAAGGACAGCAATGTCATTCTATATATTATATAGATATTTTAAGGTTGACATTTGATTTGTAGTTTTACTAGTACAGAATTACAGAATTCTGTAATTGAAAAAAATTTTTTCCCAAAAATGTGCAGTTCTGAGACTTCATAAGAATATGATTAAGTATTACTTATTTCTTAAGAAATGTAGGTTTTGGGGTCTTCCCAAGCCCTGTGAGTCTAACTTTTAATACTTATTTTTAGGTCTGGGAAATTATTAATTTATTTGAAAGAAATATTTAATATACTTTTTTGTTTTTTCCTGATTTTATGATTCTTATTACTCAAAGACTTCTCTAATCAGAAGTTTATAGCTCATAGTTTTGTATTTTTACCTTTTTCTATTTTTTACAAATTTATACCCTTACTATTTTAAACTTTGACAATTTTCTTGGTATCTGATTGCTCCTTTCAGGTAGTAAATTCTTCATATTTAGGAATGCAATATGTTCTCAAATTTTAAATTATAGAATGGATTCTATTAAGTTTTCTTCTGTTTGTTGAATTATTTATATTTTCTCTTAGAATAGATTTTGTATATGAGTTTCTTGGTTCTTCCCTTTTATGCCACTACCTCTCTTTATAGGCATAGCTTAAATTTAATAGATAAGGATGTTATGCTTCTTTGTTGCTTAGTCAGTAGTAAAACTTTTAAATTTTTTCTCCCTGAGTTGAGATTCTGATCAGACTGTCTCCATGAAGTTGGATGCTATCTGACATGTTGGCCACCTAGCTGTCAAGCTTCTTCCACCAAATGGCACAGTGGCTATGTCCTAGTTTGTGCTGTGCTGCTATAACAAAAATACCACAGACTGGGTAATTGATCAATAACAGACATTAATTTCTCACAGTTTTGGAGGCTTGGAAGTCCAAGACCAAGATACTTGCATCTGGTATCCAATGTGGGCCTTTTTGTTACATATTCACAAGGAAGAAGGCAGTAGGGAAAGCAAGACTGAATGTTGTATCCTCATATGGCAGCAAGTGGAAGAGAATAAACCCACTCTCCAATGGATTTTTATAGTGGCATTAATCTATTAATGAAGGCAGAACCCTTATAACCTAAATATCACCCTTTAGGCCTCACCTCCCAACAATGTTACATAGCAGATTGTTTCAACATGAGTTTCAGAGGGAATAAAAACATCCACACCATAGCAGACTGTAATTTTGCTGTGGGTACCAACAGCCACATTTGGAGCATTAACTTTTCTCAAACTGTTGCTTGCAGAAGAACCCAACTTGGTGTTTGCTTGAGGATGACTATCATATGACTGTAGTCTAAGATTGAGTACAGGAATTCTTCTTGGTTTGGTTTTTCTGCATAATGACTATTTGGAGTGCCACTTGACTAGTGTTCTCTATTGTGCTTACTGTCACTTCACAGTCTTCAGGGACTTTTATTAAACAGATTAACATCAAAATTCTTCCAGCCTCCCATATTCTGGGATGTGTGGCTTTCTTCACACTTTTTTATCTATTTACCACCTGGTTTTTAGCTCTCATTCAGTTATAATTATCCTCCAATTTTCATTGTTAGGTATGTAATAATTTTATATTACTTTACAACATACAAAATAGCCAATGTTTAATCATATTTTACTAAGAAAAAAGATTGTTTTAAATGGTTCAACCAAGGTATTATTTTCTGTAAGCTATGCTTTCCCCTCTAGACCTTGTATTTCAGTCAATTCTAAGGAAGGATTGGAAGCACAAATACATTATGCTATTCATTCAAATTAGAAACCTATTATTAATCTTTTGAGTCAGAGTTTCACTCCTCTCTCTGGCTGGAGTGCAGTGGCACAATCATGATTCACTATAGCCTCAACTCCCTAGACTCAGGTGATGCTTTTGTCTAAGCCTCTTGAGTAGCTGAGATTATGGATGTGTGATACCATGTCCAGCTTTTTTTTTATTTTTTTATTTTTTTTAGCAATGAGGTTTTGCTATGTTTTCTAGACTGGTCTGAATTCTTGTGCTCAAGCAATTCTCTCATCTCAGCCTTCCAAAATGCTAGGATTACAGGCGTGAGCCACCGTGCCCAGCTCGGAAGTTTATATTATTGTTAATAGAAATATGCAACGGGATATGAATTTTGAGACTTGCTGGAATATGCACTTGACACAACGAGTTATTTCTAGCATGGCAAGGCTGACATAGCCACTTGATAAGAAAGAGGATATTTTCTAGTTAGTATTTTTTTCACGTAAGACTCTGAATATTTTTCAGGCCTTACTTAAAATTATACTGGGCAATTTGACCTGGAAATCTTACCCTACCAGAAACAAACTAAAAATAACACAAAAATTCCCAAAATACAACAAACAAAAACTTTTGTACTTCAAGTAAATGATTTTTTCATAAAAAGCTCCATTTAAGTCCAAGGGTAAAAAATATAGACCCTCTTCTTTGAAAGGAAAGCCTAAACTTAGCTGTTTGTTCTCTCAAACATACACGAATAGAAAAACACACCTGGATGTAAATATGTGGTCATAAGCCACAAGCGACAGAGCAGACATGCCATGTTCTGCTTCTGTTGCCCACACGTTGAACAAACTGTGAATGAAATGAGGCCAGCACTGACCTCAGATTTAGGACTCCCACAAGAGGCTGCCCTGTCATGTCTCCAGATTGCTGCTCATGATTTGCAGCTCTGCTCTGCTTTTTACTGCCAGTAAGAGAGACAAGGGGGAGGTAACTTTGAAAAAGACAGGAAGTGTTTGCATGCTTGTAACCTTAGACACTACAATAATCTCCATAGGAGCACATTGCAATGAAGCCCTGATGCACCTTAGTATCATCAGTTCCTGTGGCCTGAGAATCTCAGAAATAATCTTCAGGGATGTAACCCACACCACATTCTAGGAAAGGGCTGAGATACAGAGTACAAATTAACTCTTTATTCACAGATTAATATATTTGAATTGAGCTGTTATTTTTATTTATCTTACAAATGAATTATTCAAGGATCAACCAAATATCTCTGCTTTAATTATGAAGATGATTAAATCTTATATTAATCTTTCTGCCACAGTAAAGTTATTGCCTTAATCTGATTAATGCTCTAAAGTATGAATTGATATCATAGTCAGATTTTTTAAAGGTGTAAATATTGATCTAAATTAGATTGTAGTTGTGTTGTAGATTCAACAGTCATTGTAATAAAGCTATATTTATTTATTTATTTTTCTCCAGCTACTTATTTATTTTCCATTTTTCTTTATTTTTTATAACTTTTTAATTTAATTTAATTTAATATTATTTTATTTTATTTGAGTTGGAGTCTCATTCTGTCACCCAGACTAGAGTGCTGTGGTCGCTCCCGGCCACCGAAGCCTCGACCTGCTGGGCTCCGGCGATCCTTCTGCCTCAGCCTTCCAAGTAGCTGGAACTACAGGTGCGTGCTACCACACCCGGCTAGTTTTTGATTTATTGTAGAGATGAGGTCTCACCAAGTTGCCCAGGCAGGTCTTGAACTCACAGGCTCAGGCAATCCACTCACCTCAGCCTCCCAAAGTGTGGGATTACAGGCTGAGTCACAGAGCCTGGCTATGTTTTTTATTTTAAAGATGTGGGGTACAATTCAGGGTTAGGTATACAAATGTTCGTTATGCAGTTACCCTTGTTGATGAGGTATGCCCTCTCCCAGCCCTGACAGATTCCGCCATCCCCCTCCAGCAGTTTCCCACTACTGCCAATCCTTTTCTTATAGTATTATGATAGTTGTTCAAGGTTTGCTAATGAGTGAGAACATGTGATACTCAGTTCTTTGTTTCTGTAATACTGTAATAGATCGCTCAGTATTACAGACTCTAAGTCCATCCAGGTTGCTGTGAAGTTCATGATTTTGTCCTTCTTTATGGCTATGTAATATTCCATTGTGTATATGTACCACATTTTTAAAAATCTAGTCCTCTTTTGATCGGCAACATGGTTGGTTCCATGTTCTTGTTATCGTGTATATTGCTGCGGTAAACATTCATGCACTGGTATCTTTGTGTTCCTCTGGGTATATTCCCAGTAGGGAGATTGCAGGGTCATATGGAAGGTTGATTTGTAGATCTTTTAGGAATTGCCAAACTGTTTTCCACAGAGGCTGTACTAGTTTACACTCCCACCAACAGTGTAGAAGTGGTTCCCTTTTCCCCACATCCTCTCCAGCATCTGTTATTTTTTGAGTTATTGATGATGGCCATCCTGACTGAAGTTAGGTGGTATCTCGGTGTAGTTTTAATTTGCAGTTCTTTGATGACTAGGGAGACAGAGCATTTTTTCATGTGTCTGTTGGGCTGCTCGTATGTCTTCTTTTGAGAAGTGTCAATCCATCTCTTTTGCCCACTTTGTAATGGGGCCGTTTATTTTTTTCTTTTCCACACGTTTGAGTTCCTTGTAGATCCTATATGTTTGGCCTTTGTCAGACATACAGTTGGCAAATATTTTTTCCCAGTCTGTGGGCTGTCTGCCTGTTCTCTTGATGGTTTCTTTGGCAGAAGCTTGTCAGTTTGATGAGGTCCCACTTGTCTATCTTATCTCTTATAGCATGGATACTTGGGGTTTTGATCAAGAACTAGTTGCCAGTTCCAATTTCCATAAGGGTGTCTCCTGCATTTTCTAAGGTTCTTGTAGTTTGAGGTTTTATGCTTAGGTCTTTGATCCACTTAGAGTTGATTTTTGTGTATGGTGTTAGTTAGGTGTCTTGTTTTAGTCTTCTGCAAGTGGTCAGTCAGTTTTCCCAGCACCATTTACTTGAATAGGTTCTCCTCTCCCCAGTGGTTGGCGGTGGAGGCTTTGTCGAAGGTGAGTTGGTTGAGAAATTGAGGTTTTTCTTCTGGCATCCCTATCCTGTTTCATTGGTCCATATGTCTGTTCTCATACCAATACCAGGCTGTTTTGATTATTGCAGCTTTGTAAGAAAGTTTAAAGTCTGGGAGCAGGATACCTCCTGCTTTGTTTTGTTTTTGGTTTTTGTTTTGCTGAGGATTGTGGTCATTTATGTTTCCATATGAATTTCTGTATTGTCATCCAGGTCTGAGAAGGATGCTGCTGGTAATTTAATGGATATTGTGTTAAATCGATAGATTGCCTTGGACAGGATGGACATCTTAACAATGTTGATTCTTTCAATCCATGATCATGAAATATTTTTTTCCATTTGTTTGTGTCATCCTTGATTTCTCTGAGCAGTGTTTTGTAGTTTTTGTTGTAAAGATTTTTCATGTCTTGGGTTAGGAAGATGCCAATGTATGACTTTGGTGAAGTCTCAGGGAATAAAATAAATATGCAAATGACAGTCATTTTTCTATACACCAACAATAAACAAACAGAAACTCAAATAAAAAGCACAGTCCTATTCACTATAGCCACATAAAGCTCTTTCTAAGTTGTTAATCAATGTAATAAAATCTGTTGTTTTTGCAAAGTGCATCAATTTTCTTGTCTTCTTGTAATAGTTCCTGATTTTCCTTTGACGGGTGGGTTATTTAGTGGTATTTTCCATCATGATATCTGTTAGGCTCAGGAAGAAGCAGCACTCACCTTCCCCCATCTGCCCCTTCACCCACTGATCCCCTATGTGCTCCTCCACCCCAAACCCACAACCGCATACCTCGCTTGAAGCTTCCTGGAACCAGCCGGCAGCTGCCAAGTAGGGCCAGACAGAGACTTCCCAGCCCACGCCGGATGCGGCACTTTGTCTCCCAGCTTCACTGCCATCCCAAAACCCCCCCGAATACAGCACCCTTAAAAACCCAAGCCTGCCCCTCCTTGGGCGCAACTCCCCTGGCCCATCTTACCAGACCACAGGACCTCACCTGGGAGTTTCTCCCCCAATAAATGCTTGGTTTATACCGGCCCTTTGTCCTGTGCCTCTTTTGGTATCTCCAAACATTACATCTTAGTGTCAAAACCCGAGAGGTGACTGAGCCACACAGGCCTCACCTCCCGGCTCAGGGGCCTCCCACCCAGATTCCTCTGGCCCAAACTGCGAATCTCCAACCCACTTCTCCACTCAAACTTTTGTGAGGTGAGTTCCCCCCGTGTTGGTCTCTCTTTCCCCCTCCGGCCCTCCCTATCAGATGTCACAGCTGTGCTAGGGAAAGCCCTCTGTTCCGGTCAGTGATAAATCCTGGGGATGCCCTGTTTATCCTGACCTTCACTCTGCCCAGCTGGTCTTTGCCTGAATTGGGACGCCTTTTCAGACACAGACAGGCCCTGGAAATTTATATCAACATGGGTAACCAACCCTCCAAATCTAATTCTAAGATGCCTCTGGGCTGTCTTCTCAGTAATCTTGACAAATTGGAATTAACCCCAGACATTTGATGCAAATGCCTAGTCCATTTCTGTACTGTGGCCTGGCCTCAGTATAAACTGGATGATGGGTCCAAATGGCCCCCCGAGGGAACTTTTGATTTTAACATCCTTACTGACTTGGATAACTTCTGCAAATGCAGTGGAAAATGGTTGGAGATT
The DNA here is from genome assembly GCF_000164805.1 of Carlito syrichta. NCBI lineage: Eukaryota > Metazoa > Chordata > Mammalia > Primates > Tarsiidae > Carlito > Carlito syrichta. The sequence continues at coordinate 220,902 of NW_007248675.1, forward strand.
CCCTATGTTCAGGCCTTCTGGCTCCTGCACTCCTGCCCTTCCCTGTGTCAGTATTATTCCACAACCCAAATCTTGCTGGCAAAGGGAATCTCCCCTTCCCCTTCCCATTCCTCTGCCACAGCCCCCCAACCCACATACGACAAGCTTCTCCCACCTGATCCAGAGCCTTCCCCCCTCATAGATCTTCTGGAAGACTTAGCTGCTCCAACCCCTCACCCTCCAAATCCTTCTCCTCCTTCTTCCAACCCACCTCCATATAACCCGCCCTCTCTCTATCCTCATCTTCCTGCTTCATCTTCCAACTCTCCCCTTCTGCCGCTCTCTCTCCCTTCTCCAGTCAGTGCACATACCCACTCACATTACATGGACCATCCTCTCCACTCCCTTACTTCTGAGCCCATTTGTCCTCTCCGAGAGGTCATGGGCCCAGATGGCATTGTGTGAGTACACATCCCTTTTTCCTTGGCTGACTTATCTGCCATTGAAAAACGATTGGGGTCATTTTCTGCCAACCCTACTGCCTTTGCCAAAGAGTTCCATTACCTTACTCAGGCTTATGATCTGACATGGCATGATATTCATGTTATCTCTACTTTCACCCTCACTCCCGATGAATGGGATCGTATCATGGCCACTGCTCAGGAGTACGCAGATAAAGTCCATCTAATGGACAACACGCAGCCAGTGGGGGCTGAGGCCATCCCAGCAACAGATCCCAATTGGGACTACCAAGCCGGCCATATAGGACGTAGATGTAGAGATCACATGATATGGTGCATTCAGGCAGGACTTGAGGTGGCATCTCAAAAGGTCGTGAATTATGATAAGCTTAGGGAAATTACCCAAGGCCCAAATGAAAACCTGGTTGTTTTTCTAAACCGCCTCACTGAGGCTATGACTCTCCACACCCGCCTCAGTCTGGACGATCCTGCCGGGGCCACTGTTCTCACTATCCATTTCATCACCCAGTCTGCCCCTGATATCTGCAGGAAGCTGAAGAAGGCCCATTCACGGTGGTCTTCACCACCCCCACAGCTGCCAAATTACTGGGACATTCCTCCTGGTATCATGTCTCCCGTATCAAATTGGCCCCGGCCACAGAGGTCCCTTGGCAATGTCAACAGGCGGGACCTACCGTCTTCACCTCACCTGGGGTCCTGCTACTCACTCTAATCCTGCTGCTTCTCTCACACACAACACCACCGGATGATGGCTACTGCTGGCAGTTTTACGTTGAAGAAACAGCCCAGTCTTACAGTAAAGTCATTACTCAGGTTGTGGGCACCACACTGTGCCAGCCCCATGGGTGCTAGACACCAGTCATCATCGACATCTCAATAGGCAGCATGAACTCCATCATGGGTGCAACCCCAACCCCGGTCTTCTGTTTCCAATATGACCAAACTAATGCCAAATGTAACCAGTGGCCTCAGACATATGGGGGTTGTACATATAATTGGTGCAAAATGCACAAGGTCTGCCTTCTCACCCACCCAGGAAAACTAACCTGTTTCACCATCTCTGATCCCTGGCACCCCAGGTGGGTGCACGGGGTCGAGGGAGTTGTTTACAACTTCTGGCTAAACTCCAGACCATCAGGAAAACTCCGCATTTTCTGAACATACCACCTTGTTTTTCCTCCCCCTAACAAACTTCCCAGCCTTATTGCAGAAGCAGAAACTTCTTTGGCTAACCAACTCTCCCCACCAAGTGCCGACCACCCTTCTCCATTCTCTTGGCTCCGTTTAATACAAGAAGGTATCTCATTACTCAAAGATTCTTTGGTTGGGAATGTAAGTAACTGCTTCCTTTGCACCACTCTAAACCGCTCCCCTTTAACAGCAGTTCCTGTCACACAATTGTTCGATGCCTCTAGTGGGCCAGTCAACCAGCCTCCTCCTATCCCTGGAGTTCCTTTGTTCCAGCTCCTCAGTAACCTCTCTAATAACTGTTATGGCAGCTCCTGCACATGCAACATCTCCAGACCTGTGCCATCTACTCTATCTGCTCCAAGGGGTGGATTCTTTTGGTGTGATGGCACCCTCTTCAAATCTATCAATAATTCTTACCCTTGTTGCTATCCGGTAACACCTGTGCCACAGCTTACGTTCTATTCTGAAGAAGAAAGAAGAACTCTTACTCAAAGACTTTCCCACTCCCCGCGGCACCCGCCATGTGGCATTTCTCCCGCTCAGGCTCGGTCTCACGTTTGCCACGTCCTTGGCGGCTGGAGGGCTGCGTGGGGGAGCACTGGGACACAGCCTCCTCTCTTCCCAAAATCTGGAAGAAAGGCTCCAAGCCGCTCTGGAAGCATCAGCAAACTCCCTGGCTTCCCTGCAGTGGCAAATAACCTCTCTAGCCCGGGTTACTTTACAGAGCCACAGGGCCCTTAATCTCCTTACAGCCGGCCAGGGTGGAACCTGCATGTTTCTCCAGGAAAAATGCTGTTTCTCCATTAATGGAACAGGGCTGGTAGAGGAAAATGTCAACGTCCTCCAAAGGTGGGAGACAAACTTTGCCCAAAAAACACCGCAGAATCGCCCTTCTCTGCTTGGTGGAACTCAGGGATTGCCCAATGGGTCATGCCATTCTTGGGACCTGTCCTACTTATCTTTTAATTTTTTGTCTGTTTAATTTTTTGCAGTCTCGCTTGAAGGAAATTTCTCGCATCGCAGTCAATCAGCTACTCCTACACCCCTATCCGTATGCCCCACTTCCCTCCGAGCTACCCCATCCCCCCTCCCCTAAAACTACGCCCCCTTTCAGCTTGAAGCAGCCAGATCGAGTCAACACCCCTTATACCAAAGAGGTCGGGATGTTAGGCTCAGGGGGAAGCAGCACTCACCTTCCCCCATCTGCCCCTCCACCCACCAATCCCCTATGGGCCCCTCCACCCCAAACCCACAACTGCATACCTTGCTTGAAGCTGGAACCTGCCGGCAGCTGCCGAGAAGGGCCAGAGACTTTACAGCCCACGCCGGATGTGACGCTTTGTCTCCCCGCTTCACTGCTGCCCCCAACACCCTCCTGAATGCTGCACCCTTAAAAACCCAAACCTGCCCCTCCTTGGGCGCGACTCCCCTGGCCCATCTTTCCAGACCATGGGATTTCGCCTGGGAGTTTCTCCCCCAATAAATGCTTGGTTTATACTGGCCTTTTGTCCTGTACCTCTTTCGGTATCTCCAAATGTTATAATATCCAACATTTTTCTAACAAGTTGGTGGGCAAATGATTCACTCTTTCTATAGAATCTCAACCATGAGTGGTCATTAAAAACTGGCAACCATTTTACCCAACTTATTCTATAGATAGTGCTTTGAATAATTTGATCATAATTTTCTGCTCACCAAACCCCTGTAGTGATCTCTTATTTTTGTCCAACCCCAGCCCTGGTCTTCAAATGTTTCTTTAATTTTCTGAGCTACCCCCTATATGTCAATGATTTTATTTTCTGCTAAGAAACAGAGTCAGGTCCTAAAGAAACTTAAGAATAATGTAATTACTGATTTAGATCAGAGATGAAAAGTGTTCAGAAAACATGGAGGCAGATCTGGCATATAAATCTTCTGACAGATTATGACATTGTGCAAATGTGTTACATTTACACTTATATGTTTCACACATGTAAACTTGTAAAAATTCAGAACCAAAAGAAAACAAGAATCCAGAAAAATGTTACTCAATTTTTTTCTAATGATATTGGCAAAAAAAAAAAAAAACCAAAACAAAACAACTTCATCATGCAAAAGTTATAGTTGAAAAAGCAACAATAATTTTGAAGAAGAGCAGAGCTAAAGTAAGTGCTGTGCATTGAAGAAATTAGGAAAGAGGACAACTTGCATTTTCCTGGGGACTGAGAATGAGTTTGTTTAGTTACTTCTAGCTGCTATAAAGTAAATACCATAGACTAGTTACATTACCAATTATAGACATATATTTCTTATAGTTTTGGCTGAGAAGTTCAAAATCATGGCACTGGCAAATTCAGTGTCTGGTAGTGACCTACTTTCTGATTTATAGATGATGCTGTCTCATTTTGTGTTTTCATGGTAGAAGGGAGAAGGCATTTTATGGAGTCTCATTATAAAGACACTAATCTCATTCACCAGGGCTTTTTTCTCATGATCTAGTCACTTTCCAAAGGTCTCATCACCTATTACTAACCTCTTAGTAATTAGATTTCCAACATATAAATTTGGGATGGGGGGGAATTCAGCTTATAGCATAGTCTAAATCCAAACAGAACTTTTGTTTATTTATTTATTTTGTAAAGGCAAGACCTTGTCCATCAGCTTTTATTTCAGTAGAGATGTCCTCTCTGAGGAATATTTTATCTGCTAGGAAAGTAGTTTTAATATCTGGTGCTATACAGACAAATGGAATAGAATTCTGATTCACTGGTTGTTTGAGTTCGGTAACTGGGTTGAATTAAACATTATAAAATGTATCACAAAACATACCATTGCATTGTAAAAGCAATCTGAGTATCTGCTGGGATTAACAAATTGGGGCATAAAGTTGTAATTGGTGAATTTTTTTATTTTAAAGATGTGAGGTACAATTCAGGATTTGGTATACAAGTGGTCATCATACGGGGAAAGTTTGGGTCTCCCTTTGGTGCCCACTTTTCCTGGTTTGAGATCAGATACCTTTATTGATATTGTGCCCCACACCATCAGGCTGACAGTGTTCTACCACTGCCAATTCCTTTCTTATAGTATTATGGTAAATGTTCAGGGTAAGCTTATGAGTGAGAACATGTGGTACTCTGTTCTTTGTTTCTGTTATAGATTGCTGAGTATGATAGACTCTAAATTCATCCAAGTTGCTGCGAAGTCCATATGTTTGTCCTTCTTTATAACTGAGTAAAATTTCATTGCTTATATGTATCACTTTTTTTTATACAGCCCAGTTTCAATGGGCAGCACAATTGGTTCCATGTTTTTGTGATTGTGTTGCAAAGAACATGTGTGTGCATGTATATTTTGTGTAGAATGATTTGAGTTCCTCCAGGTATATTCCCAGTAGGGGGATTGGTGGGTCATATGGAAGGTCAATGTCTAGTTCTTTTAGAAATCACCACTGTTTTTCAGAAGTTGTACTAGTTTGCATTCCCCCAAGCAGTGAAGAAGTATTCCTTTTTTCCTGCATTCTCATATATATCTGTTGTTGTTTCTTTAATAATGATGACCATTCTTACTGGAGTTAGGTGGTATTGCAATGTGGTTTTGTTTTGCATTTCTCTGATTATTAGTGAGGTTGAGCACTTTTTTTGTTGGCTGCCCGTATATCTTCTTTTGAGAAGTGTTTATTCATGTCTTTTGCCCACTTTTTAATGGAGCTGGGTTTTTTTCCTTTTAGCATGCTTGAGTTCCTTGCAGATCCTGGATGCTAGGTTTTTGTCAGATATACAGTTGGCAAATATTTTTTTTTCCCATTCTGTTATCTGTCTCTTTGTTCTCTTGATAGTTCCTTTTGTTTTGCAGAAGGTTTTCAGTTTAATGGGGTTCCACTCGTCTATCTTATCTTTTATGGCATGGGCACTTGAGGCATTGATCAGGAATTTGTTGCCAGTTCCAATTTCCATAAGGGTATCTCCTGCATTTTCTAAGGTTCTTATAGTTTGAGGTTTTATGTTTAGGTCTTTGATCCATTTAGAGTTGGTTTTTGTATATGGTGATAGGTAAGGGTCCTGTTTCAGTCTTCTGCATTTGGTCAGTTAGTTTTCCCAGCATCATTTTCTGAATAGATTCTCCTCTCCCCAGTGGTTGTTGTTGGAAAGATTTGTCAAAGATAAGATGGCTGAGAAATTGAGGTTTTGATTCCAGAATGTCTACCCTGTTCCCTTGGTCTATATGTCTGTTCTTGTACCTAAACCAGGCTCTTTTGATTATTGTAGCCTTATAGTAAAGTTTAAAGTCTGGGAGTGTGATACCTACTGTTTCATCTATTTTGCTAAAGATTGTTTTGGCTATTCACGATCATTTATATTTCCATATGAATTTCTGTATTGTCATTTCCAGGTCTGAGAAGAATGGTGTTGGTAATTTAATGGACATTGCATTGAATCTGTAGATCACCTTTGGTAGCATGGACATCTTAACAATGTTGATGCTACCTATCCATGAGCATGGAATATTTTCTCATTTGTTTGTGTCTTCTTGGATTCTTTGAGTAGTGTTTTGTAGTATTCATTGTAAAGGTCTTTCACTTCTCTGGTTAGGAAGACGCCAAAGTAGTTCACTTTTTTTTGTTGCTATTGTGAATGGAATTTTATTTTTTATTTGGTTCTCTGCCTGCTTGTTGTTGGTGTATAAGAATGCAACTGTCTTTTGCACATTTATTTTGTAGCCCAAGATTTTGCCAAAGTCTTTTATCAGTGAAAGGAGGTTTTTGACAGATTATCTTGGATGTTTGTGCCATAGGACCATTTCATCAACAAAGAGGAATAACTTAACTTCCTCATTTCCTATTTTAAAACCTCTGGTTTCCTTCTCTTGCCTAACTGCTCTAGTTAAGACTTCCAACACAAGGTTGAATAAGAGAGATGAGAGTGGGCAGCCTTGTCTTGTTCTGGTTTGGGGGGAAAATGTTTCTAGTTTCTGTCAATTGAGCAATAGGCTGGCTGTGGGTTTAGTGTAGATACTATTTTGAGGTATGTTCCTTCTATGCCTCGCTATTAGATTGAGCATGAAACCTACTTGGCCATAGTGGATGATTTTTGAGATGTGTTGTTGGATTCGATTTGCTAGAATCTTGTTGAGAATTTTTACATTTATGTTCATTAGTGGTATTGGCCTACAGTTCTCTTTTGTTGTTGTTGTTGAATCTTTACTCAGTTTGGGTATCAGTATGATGTTACCTTCATACAATGAGTTGGGGAGAATACTGTCTTTCTCAATTGCCTGGGATACCTTCAAAAGGATTGGTATTAGCTCCTCCTCAAACGTTTTGTAGAATTCCACTGGAAAGTTGTCAAGTCCAGAGTTTTTTTTGGTAGGAGCTTTCTTATGATGGAGTCAATTTCCTGGGTAGTTATTGTTCTATTTAGTGTCTCAATGTCTACTTGTTTCAACCTTGGGAAGTTGTGTTATGTCAGAAAATCTTTTATTTCATTTAGGTTATCAAGTTTGTTTCCATACAGCGGTGCATAATAATCTCCGAAAATATTTTGTGTATGTTCACAGTCAGTTGTGATTTGATCATTTGCCTTTCTGATTGTGTTTATTTGGGATTTTTCTCTTTTTCTTGGTCATTCTGACTAGAGGACTATCAATATTGTTTATTCTTTAAAAGAACCAACTTTTTGTTTTGCTGATGTTTTCTATGGTATTTTTGTCCTCTATGTCCCATATTTGGGCTTTTACTTTGGTGATCTGGATTCATCTGCTAAAGTTAGGGTTTTGGGGGTCTTGCTTTTCTAGCTCTCTTAGGTGATTTTTTAAGTTGTTAACTTATGATCTTTGCATTTACTTTGATGAGTGTTCATAGAGATATAAATTCCCCTTTTAGGTATCCCAGGGTTTTGGTAGGATGATTCTTCATTTTCTACTGTTTCCAGGAATCTTTTAATTTCTGTTTTGATTTCTGTGTTGATCAAAAGGTTGTTTTGTCTGATATTAAGATTGTGAATCTTGCCTTCTTTTGTGATCCATTCACCTGATAACTCATTTTCCATCCTCTAACTTTGAGTCTGTGTGTGTCCCTTGTGATGAGATGAGTTTCCTGGAAGCAGCAAATTATTGAGTTTTTTATCCAGTTTGTCATTCTGTGTCTTTTCAGTGGTGTGTTTAGTTCATTCACGTTCAGGCTGATTATTGAAATGTAATTATTTATCCCATCATGAGGTTCTTATAAAGTTTTTTCTTTCTTTCTTTGTTTTCTCTTAGCTTTTGGGTTGATGTATGTGTGTGTTTTCAAGTTTGCAGTAATTATGTATTCTCTGTTGATTCTGGGTTCTGCAGCTGCCTTGGGAAGTGCATGGTCATTTTTTTTCTCTTTCTTCTGTGCTTAGTACCTTTTAAAGCATCTCCTATAGAGCTGGTCTGGAAGCTGCATAATCTCTTAGGGATTTGACGTCTGTGAAGGATTATAATTTCCCATTGTTGTGAATCTGAGCTATCTAGGTAGGAAATTCTTGGTTAAAATTGTTTATCTCTGAGGACTTTGAATATTGCACTCCAGTTCCTTCTAGCTTGTAGTGTTTCTGTTGATAGGTTTGTTGCTATTCTGATTTGTGTTCCTCAGTGTATACTCTGACCTTTCTTGCTGTCTTTAGGAATTTTTCTTTTGTACCTATTTTGTGTAGGTGAATTACTATGTGTCTAGAAGTTGATCTTCACATTTGATGTCTTGTAGGGGTTCTCTGTATCTCTTTTGTTTGGATGGTCACATCTCTGGTGAGATGGGGAAAGTTTTCTTGAATAACTCCCTGGAATACTTGCTCCAAGGTGTTTTCCATTTCCCTTTCTTATTCTGAGATACCAAGCAGGCATAGGTTCAGTCTCTAGGTATAATCGCACATCTCTTGGAGGCATAGTTCTTTCTTTCTGAGTTTTCTTCCTATGCTTTTTATGGGTTGGGTTAATTGCAAGTTTTAGTCTTCAAGTTCTGAGATTCTTCTGCTTGATAAACTGCTTTTCATGCTTGTCATCTTGTTATTTGTTTCCTGGCTGAATTTTTTTATGGCTAAAATCTCTGTTACAAGTTCTTTTAGTGTTACATTTTGTCTTTCTTGAGTCTTATTCATGCTTTCCATCCATTCCCTAATCCCTTTGTTTTCTGGGGCCAATCATTGGTGACTTCCATTATTTAGGCTCTGATGTCTGATTTTTCAAGTGTTTTCTCTTTGTAACACTGGGAATTATCTTTGTTCTTTTGTTGATTTTCCTCATTTGTGACAGATCTCTTTCTTTTCTCTTCAGTTCTATTCATTGGCAATGGGAGAGGTTTTCACTTCTGATGCAAGCCCTCTATTCCTTGATCAGAGCTCTAAATTTGTTCTATTTTGAAACAGGGCTGTTGGTGGAAGCTTTACAGTCGCTTGTAGTTTTGGGAGTCAAATATGGTGAAGGATTGGAAGTTAGGATTCAGAAACTACTCACAAATCACAATGTTCACCGATTGTGTTATGGGTTCCCTGAGACCCACTCCCCACCACCAGTCTATATGGTGATGCAATGGGTATGTGTGTGTATCCCCTGAGTCCAAGATAACAGCAATGAGGAGAACAGAGAAAAATAGAATAAAATAAGATGAACAAAAATATTTCAAAAAAATAAAAACCCACAAAACAACAAAACAGAAACCAAAGCAAAAAACAATGAAACACACACACACACACACACACACACACACACACACACACACCAAAACAAACTGGAATAACAACAAAGCAAAACAAAATGAAAAACAACAACAAAAAACCCCAGGAAAGTAAAACACACACACACATGCCCAATCCAAAATAAAAGGTAAAGAAAAAGAGAAAAAAGAAAAGAAAAGAAAAACAAAAGGAATTCAAATATAACCCTGACATATGTATTCACACACATTCAACTAAGAAAGGAGAACAAAAAGTAAAACCAAAAAAACCTAAAAGATGAACACTCAATCCTTCATGTACACACATAAATAGAAAACAAAAAAATCAAAGAAAAAAGCAGGAAAAAAAAGAAGAAAGAAAAAAAGAGGAGGAATGCAGATATACGTTCATGCAAAAGGAAAAAAATTTAAAAATATAAAAAGCTAACAAACAAACAAAAAATCTGCCCTTTTGTAGCAGGTTCTATAATTGTTCCTTTCAGCTGCCCCTCTGCTGTCTCCTGCAGAACTTTGGCCTCATGCACTATCTCCCCTGTTTCCAGCCCAAGGAAGGAGGGGAGGTAGTGGGGGTGAGTGGAGCTTCAATCCTCCCCTTCCACTCTAGAATGGTCAGGGGGATCCTCCAGTGGGGTAGTGTAGGATTGTCTCTTTCCCAAGCACTGACTTGGGGGACCCCAGCCAGGCATGCCCTGGAGTAGATTCCTCCTATGGTGGTTGACATCTAGGCTCCACTTGGGTTCATTCCTCTCAGTTGTGCCCAACCCTGTGGATCTGATGTTCAGAGGATTGCAGGGGAGGAGGGGGCTGGGTCTGCCCTGGACTCACTACTAATCTCTTTGGAGGTCTTCTTCATTCTTTTCTGGCCATATCCTTTGTCCCACAGCTGAATCAGGGTAGGGGGTAGAGTGCCTGAGACTCAGCACTCATCCTGTCCCTCTTGAGTTTGTGCTTTCAAGATATTCCCTCTTGGTCACAGTCAACTCCCGAGAAGTTAATCCATGGTCACAGAGATTGGTTGGGTCTCTCACTCTGTGGTGAGCAAGCCAGAGCACTTTCCTGCCCAATTTTCAAGATGGTGGCAGGGTGCCTCTTTCATTTTCTCCAGTGGGGCTCTGCCTCTAGTCTCTCTTGTTATGCTCCTTCCAAAGCCCTTGCTGCCAGTGTCCAACCAGGTGCTGCAGTGGTGAGACAGAGCCTTGAGCCAGCAGTCTCTCCTGGCAGTTTCTTTCCAAGAAGAGGTTGTTTATTTATTATTATTTTTTAATGACATTCAGCTTCTGTGCCCTGGGAAGCTCTAGGGACCAAGCAGAAGCTGTGGAAGTAGCCACTTCACCAAGAGAGCCCTAGTAACTTGCTCCCAAGTCCCTACCCAGTCAGCCACTCATATGCCCACTTACTCACTGACACATATGCAAAATTTTTCATACACTCACTTAGTCTGACTTGTTCCATTGCCATCTTCCTGAGAATCCAAATCTTTTTCACTAAAATTTACAAATAATATTTCTTTAAGCTTTTACAATCTTTTCTCAATGATCTTCATTAACACATATTTCATTAATTATAAATATTATTTAATAAATTATCATTTATATAGAACACCCGCCATATATTTTAATACATATATAATATGCAGCTCTTAAAAGTATGTGAGCTTGGGAAAAATCTTAACTGTTTTGTTTCTTTATGTATACAATAAAATTTAGTATAATACAGTTGATCCTTGAACAATGTGGATTTGAATTGGGTTGACTCAGTTATATGTGTATTTTTAAAGATAAAAGTTACATGAAGTGTGCCTGTCTCACCTGTCTTCCCTTCCACATCCTTCACTTCTTCCACTTCTGCCACCCCTGGCACAGCAAAACCAACTCTTCCTTTTCTTCCTCCTTTTACATCTGCTAAACATGGAACCAAAAGAATAAGGATATTTATGATGACTCATTTCCACTTAATCAACAATAAATATATTTATCTTCTTATGATTTTTCATAATAATATTTTCTTTTTTTCTAGTGTACTTTATTTTGAGAATATAGTATATAATACATATAACATTCAAAATATGTATTAATTGACTATGTTATCAGTAAGACTTCTGGTCAACAGTAGGGAGCAGTTAAGTTTTGGGGAGTCAAAAGTTACATGCAAAAGTTTGACTGCATGGTGGGGTTCAGTATCCCTAACCCTCTGGTTATTCAAAGATACCTTCAACTGTACCTACCACATTGAATTATTGTGAGTATTAAATAAAGTAGTATATGTAAAGTAGTATTTTTTAATTTTATGAATAATAAATCTTATTTTACTTCTGATCTCTGATATCTTTATTATTGCTATAATATTGAGTGATAAAAATTAGTGACAGAAAAACACTCTTTCACTGAAAAAATTTTTTTGAGTTAAAAATGTGAAACTTTGTATTTTATAGCCATTGACAGTAATAATAGATGGGCCTAGTTCAATCATCCAAATAACAATTTTAGGTATCTACTTTGTGTTCAGTTCTGTCCTATGTAAACAAATTACAAAGAAAAACAAAACAAGTACATCTGTTCCACATGTGTCTGAGACATGGTCCTATAGTTGAGAAAAAGCCCTGAGGAGTGAATTTAGATGAAAACTTTCTGTATGCTGTGTGAATACAATTCATGTATATCACTTGGTGTTTATGAGATTTTAGCAATGAAAAAATCAAGCTATTTATCCTAGGACGACCTTTTGATATATTTATTGTCTCTTTATTTGAAACATTTTTTAAAGTATCAGGAATTGGCATTAAAAATAAAGGTTATTATATACATTAAATGAAGAATGGTAGGGTTCTAAGTGCCTTAAACATTATAGGTAAGTTATGAGGCAGTTAAAATGAAGTGAGTCCTTATTAGAACATAGCTATAAAACAAAGACATCTCTACCGTCTTTCAAAAATATATTCATTGATTGGTTAATAACACTCCCTCTTTACCAGTTGTAGAATATTTTATTTTCCCTCTGATTTCAATAACTTCCTTCTAGATTTACTTCTAGTTCCAAGAAAAATGCTCATTACAACAGAATTAGTCCAACAAAAATCTGAAGTCGTAAGGGTTCCAGAGATCAAGATAAACAGGGATTAATTTGAGTGTTCCAGATTATCTATGCTAATCAAATTAATTTTTACCCATTCAAATTATATAAACCATATAATCATACTCTTTTTGGTATTTTTGGTGAATATTTATTGAGTCTTTTTGCTGGACAACATTTTCACTATTATTTGTTTGTTTGTTTGTTTCTTGCTATAAATGTCTTATGTTTTTCCTTGTGTTTAAGGATCTCCAAAGTTTAGAAATAACTTAGTAGAAGGCAGAGTACACTACAGAGGTGAAAATATGATAATTTGTTTACTGATTATTTCTTGAGTCACATTATCTAGGCTTCACCTTCATTCTGAGAAGCATCTAATAACTATTTAATAAATTCATTTTCTTGTTGGTCACCAATAAAAAAAGACTGATATTGAAAGAAACAAATTATTTATAAAATCTTACTATGTACTAGGAACTGTTGAAATTATATAAAACATATAAACAATTATAACTAATATTTTACCTTTTGGCCATTTTACTATTTGCAAAAATTGTTCATTTCCACTGTGCTCATACTGAAATTACACAAACTTATTTTAAGTAATTGAAAAAATTAATTGCCCACAATAAAAATTTTTTTATCATAAGCATGACAATTTTTATTTTTCTTTCCAAATGGCTAAGTGTAGAGCAAGGTTTGCTAAAATTGTGTTAATGACAGAGGGGATTATCGTTATTTTGTTTTTACATATGGAAGGCTAAAGCATGCCCCTTATTAATATCGTTACATAATTTTTTAGTTTTTCAAGCAAATTTTTATTGCAGTTCTTCTTAGAAAGAAGGCTGAGAAATCTTTACAAGAGTTCATCATTTTTCTGTCTCTCTCATGAATTTTGAATAGATAAGTGTCTTGCTACGCCATTCAGTTATTCTGAAAAGTTAAAGTAAAGTAGACCCTTGTGGTTGCTGCACAAATATCCACCCACAGGTTTCAATGTGAAACAATTCTCTACAACTTGTATTTTACATTAGCTACTCATTTCCAGAGCCTGACCTCAGCTGACAAACATTTTTCACTTTTAGTTGAAAGTAAAGGAGCTGAAAGAAAGCTGTTCTCATTTGAGGGATGTTATAGTCACAGCTACTTACTGTTCCCCGTGCCTTTCTTCACACCTAGAAATGTGCAAAGCTACCTTGATAGTGTGCTGAGTAGTCTCAGTTACTTATTAGCATTCTTATCCACATGTCTTTCTGTCAATGAGAAAATGAAATTTTTCTTGGAAATCACTGATAAAATAGAATACTCCTTCTAATCACCTTTTATGTAAAAGCATGGCAGAATTATGGAGTTGCTGGTCACTGGCCACTTTTTCTCTCTAGGACTCTCCTTTTTTTTTTTTCTTGGTAAATTATTCAGTTTTTCAGTAAAAGATTTCTGAATTAGGGCTTAGGTAACATTTTCAGATTCAGAATAGAATCTCAAATAAGGGGAAACCAAATGAAGTGCCTGGAAGGAAGGGAGAAAATAGAGTTACTCCTCAAAGCCAATCCTCTAACTTCCAACACCTCACATCATGTTTCCCTTAACTATCCAATTATTTTCTAATCATGGGAGGAGCACTCCACCATTGTATTGAGGCAGTCTTGGAGAATGTCAGAGTCTTTGCAGCAGCAAAACACGAGAAGAAAAACCAACACCTGCACTAGAAAACTCCAAATTACATTTGTGACATGTTTAAAACTGGGATCAGTCAATCCGTTGTGTTATTTAAAATCTGTACTTAGTCTCAGTTTATTTTGCAATGAATCAGTGATAGTCAAAAAAAAGAAAGAAAGAAAAGGCTCTCAAGCAAGACAGCAGTGAAGTGAGGAGGTGTTTATAGCCAGCAGCATTAGAAGCTTATGTCTTTTTGATGATATACCGAAATCATGTTTTAAAAGGCTATAAATCTCCAAATCATCTGAAACTACTTTATGAAGCCAATTCATATTTAGCAGAGGTATGATTTGAGGGTCAGTTTTTATCAAATATCAACGTGTTAGGGCAAGAAACAGATGGAATTTAGAATTAACATGGTACGTTAAGGACCACAAGACCAGAGAGGTAGACCTTGAATAACAAACCCAACAAATTTCTGCACAATTAAAAGAATATATATATAAAATATATATATATATATAAAAATATATATATATATAAATATATATATATATATATTTGCTAATCAGTTATCAGGTGGGGGAAGTTTATCTACTGAGCTAGGGAAGAAGAAATCTTTTCTCATTTTCATAGTTAGCAGATGATCCACAGATTACATTTTAGGTAACAACAAATAAATATTTGAGATAACAATAAGTTAACTTAAATCATTTCAAAACATGATTAAAGATTATGAATACAAATTAAAATAATATTAGAAGACAAAATGAGATATCTCTATACTTTTATCTTAATGATGAGTTAAATTGAGGGAGGTTAAAAAGTGACTGGGACTGATTATACAGCTAAGATTTAAATGGCTGCTTGCGAGCTTGCAACCCCACGTCATGTGCATCTACAGTCTTTATGATACCATGTTTATAACCACACAGGTGCCAAAATTCATAGGTAGTTTCTATGAACACATCCATCCTTTGACTTCCGTATATAGCTTATGCCATAGTTTACACTAGCACTATGTGTACATAACACCGCCCAGTCTTTAAAGTCGTGCATGTGTTTGGCTGAAATATCAGAGTCAACTTCTTCTTCTTTTTTTTTTTTTTCCATTAATCAGTAGTTTTTATTATGGTTTTGTGGGGTACAGTTAAGGGTAGGTGTA
>NW_007248675.1:236138-290441 GCF_000164805.1 Carlito syrichta
GAAGTTCCCGGGCCTGCCCCCAGCGCGGTTGGTGGTTGGCTGGGGGATGGGGGTAGCGAAGTGATAGCCTTTTTGGGAACTCACGTTCAGAGAATCTCACAAGTTCACCTATGCCGTCGCCATCTTGCCCCGTCTCTCTTCTTCTTTTTTTTTTTACGGGACTTAGTGATTTTAGAATATGAAAGGTTAAACATCAAGCATGAAAATGTAAATCTAGTACAGAAATAACACATATGGGGTAGGGTTATATAGCCTCATTGCCCCCATCAGAGCTCATCAAGGCCATTGATAATAGATAGCAGAATATACTCCAACAGAAACTGGATAAGCCAGATCTAACACTCCTTAATACCACATTCCAGTAGCCCCTGATTGACTGGAGTTCGCACGTGAGATAAAAGCTATGATCAGTGTGTATGGAACAGGGCAGGGCAAGCTACAGGCTATATAATCTGCTCAGGAAAGTTTGACCTCTGCAACATCTTTCATATCTTCCATTTACACTTCCATTTTCTTCTCTTCATATTCTGAGCATTTTCCCACAGTCTCTTGTTGCCCATGACTTACCGATTTGTAGTCTGGAGAGAGATCGCTCACCTTGGCTGTTAGTCAGGTTAAATTTGTACCTGCCTCCATTCTCAGACACCAGCTCTGGCCACTTCTAAATTTAAGTTCTAGTTAAATAATAATATGTATATTATAATCATGACCATTAATGCCAAAAATATATTATCCCCAATATAAAAACATTCTTCAACGCCAAAGCATAGTCTAATTTTGCTAATAGAGAAAGTTGATGTAGTAGTTGAAGTGATTTGGCTTTTGAGTTAGAAAACCCAGATTCAAATCCTGGCTGTGCTACTTATTCACAATATGACTTTGGAAAAAATAACCTTTCTGGTCTATGCCTCTGTATATTTATCTATAAATTGTGAATAAATCAGATAAATCAAAGAACCTTCATCACAGGATAGTTGAAATGAATTAATAAGTTAATGCAGAAATGTTTTAAAATAGTACTTGGTATATCCAAAGAATTTCACACCAGTTAGGTATTTTAATTGTATAATTACGCAAATAATAATTGTAGATATGGTCATTAAACTTAAACGTTAAACACAAAATTTTAAGAATTATTTGATTCTCTACTATGTGTATGAGCACTGTGTTCTTTGTTAAGTTTTGGCAATACACTTTTGTGTCTTAAAGGAGATAATAATTTATTGAAAGAGAAAGATAAATAGATCAGAAATTAAAATGAAAAATGGTACGTGCGATAATGACTTTATGTTCTACTTGTTATGAAAACATGCCGACATGGTGCAGAAAAATTTTTAAACTTGGAAATTGTCTTTTATTACTAGGTGTGATATTTTCTTTTCTTTTTTTATGATTAATTTATTTATTATAAAGATGTGGGGCACAATTCAGGGTTAGGTATACAAACATTGATCATGCAGGTACCCTTGTTGATGAGGTATGCCCCTCCCTCCCTTAGCAGTTTCCCTCAACTGCCAGCCCCATCCCCCCACCCCTGACAGTTTCCCATTACTGCCAATCGCTTTCTTATAGCATTATAATTGTTCTAGGTCACCTTATGAGTGAGAACATATGGAACTCAGTTCTATGTTTCTGTGATAGATCACTGAGTATGATAGACTCCAAGTCCACCCAAGTTGCTGTAAATTCCATATATTTGTCCTTCTTTGTGGCTGTATAATATTCCATTGTGTATATGTAGAGCATATTTTCATTCAGTCCAGCTTCAATGGGCAACATGGTTGGTTCCATGTTTTTGCTATTGTGAACAGAGCTGCAACAAACATATGTGTGCATGTATCTTTTTCATAGGAAAATTTGAGTTCCTCTGGGTATATTCCCAATAGCGGAATTGCTGGGTCATTTGGAAGGCCAATTTCTAGTTCTTTCAGAAATCTCCAGACTGTTTTCCAGAGAGGTTGTACAAGTTTGCATTCCCACCAGCAGTGTGAAAGCGTTGCTTTTTCTCCACATCCTTGCCAGCATCTGTTGTTTGTTTTATTAATGATAGCCATTCTTACAGGGGTTAGGTGGTATCTCAGTGTGGTTTTGATTTGCATCTCTTTGATGAATTAGTGAGGCTGAACATTTTTTCATGTGTCTGGTTGGCTGCTCGGATGTCTTCCTTTGAGAAGTGTCTGTTCATATCTTTTGCCCACTTTATAATGGGGTTGTTTGTTTTTTTCCTCTCAGCACGTTTGAGTTCTTTTGTAGATCCAAGATGTTAAGCCTTTGTTGGACCTGGAGTTGGCAAATACTTTTTCCCAGTCTGTGGGCTGTCTCCCTGCTCTCTTGATGGTTTCTTTGGCTTTGCAGAAGCTTGTCACTTTAATGAGGTCCTACTTGTCTATCTTATCTCTTATGGTCTGTGGGTTTTGGATTTTGTTCAGGAATTGGATGCCAGTTCCAATTTCCATAAGGGTATGTTCTGCATTTTCTAAGGTTCTTATAATTTGAGGTTTTACATTTAGGTATCTGATCCATTTATAGTTAATTTTTGTGTATGGGGACAGATAGGGGTCTTGTTTGAGTCTTCTGCATGTGGTCAGCCAGTTTTCCCAGCACCATTTATTGAATAGGTTCTTCTCTCCCCAGTGGTAGGTGGTGGAGTCTTTGTCGAAGATGAGTTGATTGAGAAATTGAGGTTTAGCTTCTGGCATCTCAGTTATATTTCATTGGTCTATATGCCTGTTTTTGTACCAATACCAAGCTGTTTTGATTATTGTAGCTTTACAATAAAGTTTGAAGTCTGGTAATGTGATACCACCTGCTTTTTTTTTTTTTTTTTACTGAGGATTGTTTTGGCTATTCTTGGTCGTTTGTGTTTCCATATGAATTCATGTATTGTTTTTATAGGTCTGAGAAGAATGTTGCTGGTAATTGAAGGGTATTGCATTAAATCTGTAGATTGCCTTAGGTAAGATGGACATCTTCACAATGTTGATTCTTCCAATCCATGAGCATGGGATATTTTTCCACTTGTTTGTGTCATTTTTGAATTCTTTGAGCAGTGTTTTGTAGTTTTCATTGTAAAGGTCTTTCACATCTCTGGTTAGGAAGATGCTAAGGTATTTCATTTTTTTTTTGTCGCTTTTGTGAATGGAATTGTGCTTTTTATTTGGGTTTCTGTTTGCTTATTATTGATGTAAAGAAATGCGATTGTCTTTTGTACATTTATTTTATATCTTGAGACTTTGCTAAAGTCCTTTATCAGTGTAAGGAGGTTTTTGACAGATTCTCTTGGGTTTTCAAGGTACACAATCATGTCATCTGCAAAGAGAGATAACTTGACTTCCTCTTTTCCTATTTGGATACCCCTGATTGCCTCCTCTTCTCTGATTACTCTAGTCAGGACTTCCAATACTATATTGAATAGGAGGGGTGAGAGTGGGCATCCTTGTCTTGTTCCAGTTTTCAGGGGAAATGGCTCCAGTTTTTGTCCGTTTAGGAGTATGCTGGCTGTGGGTTTCTCATAGATGGCTTTTACTATTTTGAGGTATGTTCCCCGTATGCCTAGATGTTCGAGGGTTTTTATCAAGAAGGGGTGCTGGATTTTATCAAAAGCTTTTTCTGCATCTAATGATATAATCATGTGGTTTCTTGTTTTGACATCTGTTAATGTATTTAATTACATTTATGATTTTACGAATGTTGAACCAGCCTTGTATCCCAGGGATGAAGCCTACTTGGTCATGATGGCTGATTTTTGAGATGTGTTGTTGAATTCGGTTTGCTAGGATCTTGTTGAGAACTTTAGCGTCTATGTTCATCAAAGATATTGGCCTGTAGTTCTCTTTCTTTGTTGGGTCTTTACCTGGCTTGTGTATCAATGTGATGTTAGCTTCGTAAAATGATTTGGGGAGAGGTCCATCTTTTTCAATTGCCTGGAATACCTTCAGTAGGATTGGTATCAGCTCCTCCTTAAATGTCTTGTAGAATTCTGCTGGAAAGCTATCTGGTCCAGGGCTTTTTTTTGTAGGTAGTTTCCTTATTATATAGTCAATTTCCTTGATTGTTATTGGTCTATTTAATGTCTCAATTTCTTCTTGTTCCAACCTAGGCAGGGTGTGTGATGTCAGAAAGTCCTCCATTTCCTTAAGGTTTTCAAGTTTGCTTCCATACAAGTGTACGTAGTAGTCTCTAATAATCTTTTGTATTTCTTGAAGGTCAGATGTGACTTCATCTTTGTGTTTCTGATTGTGTTTATTTGGGCTTTTTGTTGGTCAGTGTAGCTAGGGGACCATCGATCTCGTTTATCCTTTTGAAGAACCAGCTTTTTGTTTCATTGATTTTTTGTAATATCTTTTTGTCTTCTATTCCCAGATTTGGGCTTTTATTTTGGTGATCTGGATTCTTCTGCTGAAATTAGGGTTTTGGTGGTCTTGTTTTTCCAGCTTCCTTAGGTGACTTGTTAGGCTATTAATTTGTGATCCTTCCATTTTCTTCATGTGCATTTGTAGGTATATAAATTCCCCTCTTACTACAGCTTTCATGGCATCCCAGAGATTTTGGTAAGATGTTTCTTAATTTTCATTTGTTTCCTAGTATCTTTTAATCTCTGTTTTGATTTCATCATTGACACAGGAGTTGTTTAGCATTATGCTGCTTAGTGTCCATGTCTTTGTGGGTTTTAGGGGGACCTTGTTGGTGTTGATGTTTATTTTTATTCCACTGTGGTCTGAGAAGGCACATGGTAATATCTTGCTTCTTTTAAATTTGCTTATACTTAATTTATGGCTAAGTATGTGGTTGATCTTAGACTATGTCCCATGTGCTGATGAGTAGAATGTATATTCTGTGGTCTTTGGATGGAGTGTTCTGTAGGTATCAATTAAGTCCATTTGGTCAAGAGTCACATTGAGGATTCGGATCTCATTGCTGATTTTTTGTCTTGATGATCTGTCTAGGGTTGTGAGTGGGATGTTGAAGTCTCCAACTATGATGATGTTGGAGTTGATATCTTTTTTTATTTTACCTAGAAGCTGCTTTATGAAAGTTGGTGCTCCTATGTTTGGTGCATATATATTTAAGATGGATATTTCTTGTTGATGGATTGAACTTTTTATCATTATGTAGTGGCCTTCTGTATCTTTTTAAATTTTTAATAGCTTGAAGGGTATTTTGTCTGAAATTAAGATGGCTACTCCTCCTTTCTTTTGTATTCCATTCACCTGAAAGTTTGTTTCCCATCCTATTACTTTGAGTCTGTGGGTGTCCTTTCTTGGGAGGAGAGTCCCTTGAAGGCAATAGATTGCTTCCTGATGATATTTTATCCATTTTGCCCTTCTATGTCTTTTCAGTGGTGCATTTAGTCCATTCACATTTAGGCTAATAATTTAAATGCAAGAGTTGATCCCTGTCATATGGTTCTTACAGAGTTGTTATTCCTGTTTGTTTGTTGTCTTTCTTTTGGTTTTGGAGTTGGTTCATGTGTGTTTTTAACCTTTCCCTGTACTCTTGTGAAGAATGCTGTTCTTCTTTTTTCTTTTTCTTCTGTGTTCAGTACTTCCTTAAGTGTTTCTTGTAGAGGTGGTCTGGTGGTAGCATAGGTTCTTAGGGATTGGATATCTGTAAAAGATTTCAATTCTCCCTCACTAATGAAGCTTAGCTTGGCTGGGTAGGTTATTCTTGGTTGAAATTATTTATCTTTTAGAACTTTGAAGATAGGGCTCCAGGGTCTCCTAACCTGGAGGGTTTCTGTAGATAAATCTGCTGCTATTCTAATTGGTCTTCCCTGGTAGGTAGTCTGGCCTTTTTCTCTTGTTGCCTTTAGGATTTTTTCTTTTATAGCTACTTTGTATAGGTGAATTATTATGTGTCTGGGAGTTGGTCTTCTCATTTGTTGTCTTGCAGGGGTTTTCTGAATCTCTTGTGCTTGAATTTTTGCATCACTTATGAGATGAGGGAAGTTTTCTTGAATGATTTCATGAAATGTTTGTTCCAGTGTGACCTCTGACTCTCTCTCTGCCTCAGGAAGGCCAATTACTCTTAGGTTTGGTCTCTTGAAGTAATCATTCATCTCCTGAAGGTTTTATTCTGACTTTTTAAGCTTCTTTCCTATGTTTTTGACAGTTTGGATTAGTTCTATATTTTGTTATTCAAGTTCTGAGATTCTTTATTCTGTTTGGCTATTTCTGCTTTCCATGCTAATTACTTTGTTATTTATTTCCATCACAGTATTCTTTACTGCTGTTATATCTGTCTTCAGTGCCTTCCTATTTTCCTCTTGTCTCTCCTAAATTTTTTTAACTCTCTCTATTAATGCCTTGATGTCTGGGTTTGTTGCTTGTGACCAGTCATTCTGGGGGCTCTTCATTGTTTGTGTTCCAAAGTCGGTTTTCTCAGTGTCTGACCTCCCAGGGGTCTATGTGAGCCCTGTATTCTTCTTTTGGCTTTTCTTCATTTGTGCAGATTTTCCCTTCCTACTTTTCCCTTCCCTCCACTTCTCTGTCTTCTTTAATTCTGTTATTCAGGAGTGGAGGGGTTTTTTTTACTTCTGTTTGTTCAATCTCCTATTCTTCCTAATGTATTTCCTCTTGCTTTGTTCAGTTCTGGAGTTGGACTGTGGGTTGAGGGAAGTCCTTTTTGTAGTTTTGGGATTTAATTAAGTGGGGAGCTGTGATTCAAAATCTCTCTGCAGATCCCGGTATCCACCAATCGCTGTATGGATAGTCTGAAACCCACTTCCCACTGCCTGGAGTCTGTCCATGCAGTGGGGTTGTAGGTTTACTCCCTGAAAGCAAAATGAGGTTAGCAGAGGCAAGAGAATGCAGCAGGTAGTGGGGGAAGGGCGGTGGAGAGAGAGAAGAATGAGAGGGAAAACAGTTGTGTATACTGACTGGTAAGTGAAAAGAGACACAGAGACTGAAACAAATATAAAGAAAAACAGTAACCATGACTGAAAACTAACTAACAACCATATAAAAAGCTAAAACATACAATTATGCTAACGTACACAGTGACCGATTTCCTTATTGGTGTGCTATTCCTTTATACATAGATGGAGTTTACAGAGAAATAAGAAAAAAGGAAAAAGAAAAAGAAAAAAGAAAAAAAGAGGGGGGGGAAGGAATAGATTAAAGTCAGCAGACTAACAGAACCAGCCAAACACACTCCGAGACTTTTCCTTTAAGTACAATGTCCTTTCAGCTCTGATTTCTAGTGGTCTTTGCAGGCTGGTAGAATTGTTCACATTTAGGGTCAGTTCCCCCTGGCCTGCTGTGAAGAACAGTTCAGATATGGACCCTCTGCCCAGTCTATTACGGAGATCTGGCTTCTTCTATTTATCAAGAGGGATGAGCCTCTGTCATTCCCGTTTTGATGTTGTTACCTTGGTTCCCCAGCAGGTGGTGCTATCTTGTGGCTACAGTCCAGAGGGGAGTGACCTGGTTAGGGATCCATGACATGCCGGCAACTTCACGGGGGGAGTTCCACAGGCCTTTATCCGGGCTAGGAGCGTGGTGTAGCAGTGGCAGCAGCAGCCAGGCAGCAGCGATCTCAGAAGATCCTGCTTGCGGGGGCTTCACGGTGTGAAGTCATGGGTTGCTTCAGGCATGAGCTGGGAATGACTGCAGTGGCTGCATCCGCAACTGCAGGAGCAGCCCAGACTGCTGTGATATCTGAGTAGCAACGGCGGGTGGCGGGTGACGGTGGTGGTTGAGCTCCCTCTGAAGAGCAGACTGCGGAAGATGGGAGCTGCAGCCCTTGGGAGAGAGATAGGGTCTTTATGAGTGTTCTCTTTCACAGGTGGTTTCACAGACCATGCTGCCCCATCGCCATCTTGCCGGAAGTCTCGATATTTTCTTCATTTCTATATATTAGAAAAAAATTTTAGTTAGACTAATGAAGTGATTTTTACAAAGGTCTGACTGTCCTGTTTCCCTGCCTCATCTCCCTACCTCATTCTTCCACCCCACAAATTCCTTGTCTAGACTATAAGATAGAAATTTTTTACTGATACACTTTTGAAGTGGTCAAGACTCTAATATCCGACATTTGAATTTTGAGAAAACCTTACTGTAATTGCAGTTTAGGTTTGTGTTAACTCACTAGTGCTTTGAAAAAACTGTGTGTGTGTGTGTGTGTGTGTGTGTGTGTGTGTGTGTGTGTGTATGCATGTGATATGTATGCATGTGGTGAGGGGACCCCTCAAAAGACCTGGAATTTATTTCTAAAAAATTGTATATTTATTCTTACATGTTTAAACCTCAGTTACTTTCTTTTCTTTTTCTTTTTTTTTTGGTGCCGAAACCCGGGAACGAACCAGCTCAGTTACTCTTAAAGTACTTTCTGTTTGATGCAATTCACTTATTAAGGTACTTTTTCCATTGCTCAAAACAGTTTTAAATTCATCAATGTTGATACCTTTCAGTGCTTGTGCTGTTTTTTGTTTCACTTCTTCCACATTGGCATTGAGAATTTTTTGAGAATTTTTTTTATTCCAGAGAAACAAGATTGCTTGTGGCAAAAACAGCTGAATAGGGAGTGTGGGGCATAGGAGTCATGCTGCTTTTGGTCAAAAACTGCTGACTACCCAGTGCAGTGTGGGCAGGTATGCTCATAAATCACCCATCATGAAATGGGGAAATACGTTGAAAGAATCTCCAAAACAAATTCACTGAAGATATACACATTCTCACACAACAACACTAGCTGGTACACTAATGCTGTGGGTTCCTAGAACACTTACCTAGCAAGGGAAGCCTGTACTATAAGAGGCCTGTTCTCCAAAAGATAATTCAGGTTTATTTTGGGTCCCCCTTTTATATTTCAAGTAATTTTTATAATAATATGAATTTTAATGTGGAATGTCTTTGTAGACATTGTGGGTAATTTATACAAACATGATTTATTTTATCTCAATAATTCTACTTTTCATAGTTTCTAAACATTAAAAAAAAACCAGTTGGTTGGTATTCAAGCATTTTCTAAAATTTTAAATTGTTTTTAATCTATGAAACAAATATGAAGAAAAATATCACAAAGGTGTCTTTGTATTTAAAACTGCCTTTTCAACATAGTAATGAAATGCATTTTAAAATATCACTTGAGAATTATCAAATACATAGGCCCAGATAAGAAAGTAGGTCCTGGGCTCTGAAGTTTACTATTTCATATACACCTAATATTAAACAAGGTTCAGAACATACAGTTGTTTGCAATGTTGAAATAGAAGTGTTGTCTTTAATATCCTCACTTACTTTATATATATGATAAACTCTATGGTAATTTTAAAGACCCTGCTAACTATAATGGTTATAGGTTCATGTTCAGAAACATTTTCAAAACACTCCACTTTGCCAAACTCTATGTTCAAGGGACAATTCTAATTTCTTAAGAAAAGGTATATATCTGTGGTTAATGCAATATAAAAATAATTCTTAATTTGCTATTTGTTTTTTCATGACATTCCCAGGGAGACTTAGAATAAAACCCTACTCAGGATATTAAAAAGGGATATCTTTTGGAGCCATAAATATTGTAAAGGAGGACAGATTTCTTTACTACATTTAACACTAGGTTCATGACTGAGGCATCTGTAGGAAAAGACAGAATAACAAAAGTATAGCATAAATATTTATTTAATATAAGTTTTACATGACACAGGTGCCTTCAGAAATGAAGGCCCAAAGAAATAAGGAAACCTGTGCATTTTTATCCTTAGGTTTGATCAAAAGTGAACTGTTGTGGAAAAGTATGATTGCACAAAGGGGCTCAGAAATAATGGTAATAAACTTGCTAAGGCCATTTGTTCAGCTCTGTCTTCAGAGATAAGGATATTCCTTCTCTCCAGGTTTGGGGAAGGTACCTCTCTAATGAGGATCTTATGTCCTACCTTAAGCAAGAAGGACGAAAGAAAGTTACTGTCCGCATTCTGCTGTTTACTCAAAGGCCAAGGTGACATATTTTGGGAGTAGTGTGACCTGAATCCCATCGATATATAAGTTATTCAAATTTCTTCCTATTAACAAAATAAATGATTCAGCTAGAAGATGAGTTCACTACAATTCATTCAAATTCAACATTTATTTTACTCTAATATCTTCAGCATTCCTGCCCAATGTTTGTCTTAGCCTTAGCTAACTATAAAATTAGCTCTCTGTAAACCTGCCATGCATATAGTTCAAATAACAGATGCTGCCCTTTGAAATCTGTCATGAGATATAACCAAAAGTAAGCAGGTGGAGGAAGAAGGGCAGACCTTAGTGTGTTTTCTATTTTAGAATTCCATGAAGCTATTATAAAAACAACGTCTCTTACCCCTATTTTGTTTGAAAGACTGACCTCTCTATAGCAATTATAGAAAAGTGTGTAGTTTCTGCTGTAAACAGTTGTAAGTTTACTGTTAAAGTGCATGTTTGCCGAGTAGTTTCAGGTCTGACCTGTGCGATTTTCAATTTTAATTCAAATTAATGAGGGGAGACCTTGTGTCAACAATAAGTAATACAGATATGTTATCAATATAAACAATAGAAGATGGCTTTAAATAATCATTATGAAGGAAGTAACACTGCACAAAAGCAGTTTATAAAGTCGTTTTATGTAAACGTGCGACATATTTTGTCAATTTTTTTGTCATGTGAAATAAATCTGAATGCTGTCATGTTGAACATAATTTAAACAATTCTCTATTAGACTGAAAATACTTGAGTCCATCTTGAACTCATCCGAGCTTTTAATCAGGAATGTGTTATTGTCTTCACTAAAGCAACACTGAAAATTTAAAATCAACCAAACTCTCAAGAGTATCAAATGATGTTTAAATTGGAATGTTATTTTCTTTACTAGTTAGCAATTTCTAGACTAAACAAAATTTAATTCAGTTATAAAATTAGCATGAAACAATAGTTGGGTGATCCCACCTTTGGTGAATGATTTTAAATATTCCAACTATATTTTTGACAAATATAGTAATTCAGTCTGATTCAAATTTTAAGAACTAAACATAGCACACTCTTTAGGGTTTGACATAATACAGTATTCACTGTTAGCATTACTAATATATAAAAATTTTATCTAAAGTGATTTTTTTTGGCTTGAATCTCCTTAAAGTTGTGCAAAAGAGAAAATAATAGATTATCTGCAAAACTAAAGTTTGCAAGGAGAGGAAATTAGATCATTCCAAGTGCAGAATTAAGAGGAATATGTCTAAGAACCTTGTGATGATTTAAGCTGTCTGGAAATGTTACGTGCTATCTCAGCAGGTAAGGAGTGCCCTGTCACTGGAAGAATTCAAATAGATATTTGATGCCAACTATTAAAGCTATAAAATTTATTTCAGCTGAAATTGTTTCTGGTATACACAGATAAAGATTTTTTTTTCACTCTGATAACCTATAATTCCATAAGCTGAGCATGGGTCTTGTAGTGCAAAATCACTATCCCATTTAAGAAAACGGGTAAATTACATTGAAATGATTAAAATGAAATGATTTTTAAAATCATCTCAATTTGGTGTCAAAAAGACATCAATGAGTAAAGAGACATTTACTTTATTCTTTTTCCTTCCCTGTCCCACCACTGTAGAGTAAATAAATAACTGATCATCATGTTGCCCATAGGTAATTCAAGACTCATTATTAGGCAGTTTCTAGAAACAGAGTAATTTAGAAACTTTTATCATTATCTGCTTTTCTTTGTGGGCATCAGACACAGACTTTGGAAGCCTACTTTGATAAATGTGACATCTAGTTGTGAAAAGTCTTCCTTCCATGAGGTCAGCACTAATGCAAAAGTGTCCCATATTATGTGATTTTATTAGTGGGATATCTAAGCTTTAAATAAGCCTGTTACATGGGGACAGTATTCCCACATATTTTAAAAAACACTTAATATATACTTTCGGTTTCATCTTCATCCTCTATGAAGAATGAATGTGTGACAAATGCATCATATTGCATAGAAATCCATAAGGAGAATCATGGGATTATATTATTTTTACATCTTTTTGTATTTTTTAGAGTTTCAGTCTGAGAAAATAGTGCAGGAAAATGCCCAGTAAAATCACTAAAAGACAATAATGCACTGCATGGAGTGCACAATGAATAGGGTTGCTTTTATCTCCTGACTTTTAAAAATGTTGCTATGCTCTGTATAGTGATTTTTTGAAATTCACCGCCCCTTTAGATCTTCTCAAAGACTTTCCATCAGGTAGAGAAGAAATAAATATGTGAAACAGGAAAGACAAAGATTGAGCTAAAAAAATTTAGAACTGACACAATCCAATATTTGCATTGGTGGATTAACTGTATTTATTAACAACGAGTTTCTTTCAAATTATTTCAAAGAATTATTTATATTTCAAGATGAATAACTGAGCAGGAGCTGGTATGTTTGTAAATCAATAACACGCTTTACTGTGTTATCAGTTTAAACATGGTGTTTAATATTTTTTAAAATGACAACATTGTTTTAAGCATCACAATTAAAAAGCCCTTCAAAACACCACAAAGAAATCATTAGTCTAGTAGAGTGTATTTTTGTATAATTGATGATAAGTGTGTAATGATGTAGTAAGCTAGCAATTAGGCATAATTTGCTTATGCAAGTGAGCTGAAAAAAGGGGATCAATATTCAATCTACACCTATGTGAAAGGCAATTAGTTTAATTGATGGGGAAAAAACCCTCAACAATGGCTAATTATGCCAGAATGACCTGAAACACTCATGCAAATTAGTAGAATTAATTATACATGAATGATTTGATTATAGAAATCATTTTTAAATCCTTGAAGTTTCTATAGTTAGGCATTCATAAAATGTAGTAGAAAAGGTGGTTTAATAATATAATGGATGCAATTTAGAGAATAAATCAGGTTTGCCTACAATCTGTTGGCGTAATGCTATCTTAAAATAGACAATAATGAATACAAACAAAAAGCAGACCATAATTTCTCAAGTATAATAGTTTAACAAAAACATTTATTCAATAAAACACTATTTAGCGTAATTATTATTTCTCTCTTAAGTCCTACTTAGTGTCTACAGGAATTACTGAAAGACTTGGAAATCTCATATTTTCTTCAAAGGTAAAACACAAATGCTTTGATTATTTATCTCCAACTCTGGATTTTGATTATGAAAAAAGTGAAGATTTATTCTGTTCTTATTCTGTATTTTATTCTTCATACATCCATGTCATTCTCATCATTACTTATAGGAAAGAAGCAGAATTTTGTAAGTATTTGAAAAAAGCATATTTGATATTCACCTAAAATTAATTTTTATTCTAGATTCTTATTATTAGAATATCAATCTATTGTCTAAATACATATGGATTCACTGCCTGACTTTATTGAACTCTGAGTGACAGAACTAAATTTAAATAAATTAAGGGTTATGTCACAAACAAAAGCAAGCCCTTTTGTCTGACTTCATTTCTGGATGTAAAGTTATAAAGCTAAGGTCCTGTTGATACAAGAAATTTATTTCAACTGAAATTGTTTCTAGCATTTACAGATAGTATTTTTAGGAAGAAACACACACACATACATTTACACACACACATACACACACAAACACACACACACACACATACACACAGAAGATAGTTGATGTCCTAAATCAGGTTGCCTATTTTAATAGGCACTTCACTTTATGAAATACTTGTAAATGTATCTCAATACTTTTTCTATAGACAGTTAATAAACACCCTTTCACATGACTAACTTTCTTATAAGTTTGCCTTCATTATGTTACTTGAATTTTATTCTAAGATAGGCCTAAATGTTTTTAACTATCTCCAGCCTGTCATTGGCCTCCATAATTCTTTGTTTTTTAACTTGCAATTCTAGTATTTACCTTTGCCTTCTGCATCATTGCTTTATCACTATGTAAGTTGGCTCTATAATGCTGCACAATGTCATAACACAATGTTATTAGCATGCTGTAAGGACTCTGCACACATTCTCACAAATTATAGAAAGACATTAAGCACGGATCTTCAGAATGCCCAAGTGCATTTTCTAACAGCTCTGATAACACTAAAAGCTATATTACATTTTTGTTCTGAACGGGAGCCCCTTAGAGAGGAGGTAAAAAGTTATCTGCTGTCAAAAGGCTTTGATGTGTTTCCTGTCATGGAATTTTCATATTTGAAAACTGAACACGGTTTGTGTGGAATATTCTGATTTTCGCCAGAGAATGAACAAGTATAAACACAAATAAGAGGCACACTGAACTCCAAGGTCTGCCACTGGTTCCTGACCATTGCAAGCCTTCTCATCTCTGCTTCTTGAACCCATAAAACTTGCTTTTGGCAACCTTGTGATTCACCAGAGGCATGTGTAATCTGAACCTTGGAGGGTGACAAGGGGCTAAAGTTCCTTACCTAAGCATTGCAATAAGACTTTTGAATTGTGATTACCTTTCTGACTTTTTTTTCTGCAGAATACTTTTTGCCACACTTTTCTTCATTTTTATTGGAAGTCAGTAGGTTTAAAATAATTAATTTCTTATTTTGATAGTAAATATATATTTTCATATAATTTAATTCTGATTTTCTGATATTGTCTTTATCACAACTGTATGTCATGAATACAGCATTGTGTATATGCGCTGTTGAGTCATAGACAAAAAAAGAAAATGAAACGTAGTCTGAGAAGATGACTTTCTTAGGTCACATAGGATGTTGGCTCCAGAACTAAGACTAACAATGACCCTTTTTTTTTCTGGGTGTGGACATTGTCTGCTAGAATGAGCTGTACATCTAAAGTGTTGAGATATACACACACATATATATTTGTTCTTGTTGGTATAAGCTTACTATTAATTTTCATACTTTTGATTGAGAGGTGGGTAAAAAGAAACCTTTGTTCCACTATAAACATAAAAACAATAGTCTAAACTATGGTAAATGTCAATTGACACCTACACTTTGCATTGGGAGATAATAGGGAGTTAGAGGATTGTGTTTAACTAGAAAAAACTTGAACATTTAAACAAGCAAATGCCCTTTTGGTTCACCTAAATTTGGGCAGAGAGTTGCAAGATCCACTGATTTTTTCAATAGATTATAAAATTATTTTCTAAGTAAAATAATTTGACATTTTAAATGTCAGTTCATTTTTTTAAACAGAGTATGTATCAACAAACATGTAACTTTGGGTCACATATGATCAATGGTCTCACAATTTGTGACCTCTTGATTGAATAGTGACTATCATCTCTGGTCTACTACTGTGAATGACCTTTTATGATATTTTTCTGTATAAAATCTAAACATTGTATAGTTTCTAAGGTTCCATAAAATTCAACTCCACTTAATGTATTAATTTTCACCACTTTATTTTAAGAAATATAATTATAATTTAGAAGATATGTTGAAATTCTAAACCCCAGTACCTGTGAATATGACATTATTTAGAAATAGAGTCATTGCATGTGAAATTAAATTACGATGAGACTATATTGGTTTAGGATGGGTCCTAATCCAATGATGTATGTTCTTATAAAAGAGGCAGTTAGACACGGAGACACATGAGGAATTTATGCTGCTGTAAGCTAAGACACACCAATAATCTAGGAAGAGGCAATGAAGAACCCTCTCCTAAAGACTTCAGAGGAACCGTAGTTCTATGGACACTTTAATTTCAGACATTTAGCCTCCATAACTATAAAGAAAATAAAAATGTATCATTTCAAGTCATCCAATTTGTAGTAATTCCTATGCCAGCCCTAGGAAACTAATAAATTGTCCAAATCCAAGGCTCTCAGTCATGTTGCTTTCATGTGCATTCTCACCTCTGAGCTCTTTCTCCACTGTGCACTGCCTTTAACTTTATCTAAGTATTATCCATTCTCCAAGGTCCAACCCAAATCCATAGTCTTTGTGTCTTATTTATCCCCCTACAACACTGGAGTAAGAACTGCATAATTTAGCCTTTAATTTATAGTTCTCATGTTATTTATGGTTGGCTCTTGTATTAATTTACTTCATCAGAAAAAAGACGGTGTTATATCTGCTTTTCTATCTTTTTCCGTGCTGAAGACACTGGTACTTTTAAGTAAATAAATGCATTTTAAATATACAGTATACATTTCTTTGAAGACTATTTCATTTTCTTGTCCAAATCCATGGAAACTTGTAATGGAGAGTATTTTACTATTTGGTTGCAACAGGACATCACTTTTATTGACACCTAGTGCAACATATTGTGCTTAGATTGTTTTGTTTTTATTTTTATTTTTTGGTAGTGGTTTTTGTTTGTCTTACTTTAATTTTGCAGAACTACATCAGGCAGTATTATAAATTTTGATTCAAACATCTTACATAATTGAAAAAACTCAAGAAAAAGAAGGGAATTCTAGTGTATTTACTTAGATTTTTAAACTCTTTGTTTTCTTTCTTCTATTTTAATGTGCCAAGATTATTTTATCATTTCTTAATTCTTTTGAGAACTTCCTTAAGCCTCTCCTTCAGGATAGATCTGCTGGTGAGAAATTTTATTTGTTTTCTTTCATCAGAGTTTATCTTAATATATTCTTCATTCTTTGAGAATATTTTTGCTGGGTATAAGATTCTGGGTGGACAGTTATTTTCTTTCAGTGAAGAAATACTGTGTCCCTTTCTTTAAGTCATCATGGATTCTGATGAAAAATTATCTATTATTCAAATTGTTTTTCTTGCATAGGAAAAGCGTTATTTCTCTCACTCTTCTCAATTTTTTCCCTTTTTTTTTAAATTTTATGGATGTAGGGTACAATTCAGAATTTGATATACCAATAGTCACTGTACTGTAAACTTTGGGCCTCACTTCGGTTCCCACATTGCCTGGTTTGAAATCAGGTACCCTTATTTATAAAGTGTGCCCTCCCTGCCCTGGCAGTTTCCCACTATTGCCAATCACTTTTTTATAGTATTATGATAAGTGTTTGGGGTCTGCTTGAATGAAAACATGTGGTACTCAGTTCTTTGTTTCTGTGATAGATCATTCAGAATTATAGACTCTAAGCCTATCCAAGTTGCTGTGAAGTTGATAATTTTGACAATTTTTATGGCTACATTATATTCCATCATGTAAATATAACCACATTTTTTTATCCAGTCCACTTTTGATAGACAGCACAGTAGATTCCATATTTCTGCTATTATGAATAATGCTGCAATAAACACATAGGTATCTTTTTCATAGAGTGATTTGAGTTACTCTGGGTATATTCCCAGAAGGATTGCTGGGTCATATGGAAGGTCAACTGTTAGAAGCTTTCAGGAATCACCATGCTGTTTTCCACAGAGGTTGTACTTGCTTACACTCCCACCAACAGTGTAGAAGTGATTCATTTTCCCCATGTCCTCTTGAGCATCTATTGTTTTTTGAGTTATTGATAATGGCCAGTCTGACTGGAGTTGGATGGTATCTGAGTGTGGTTTTAATTTGTATTTCTTTGATGATTGGTGAGGTAGAGCAATTTTTCATACATCTGTTGGCTGCTTGTTTGACTTTGTTTTAGAAGTGTCTATTCATATCTTTTGCCCCCTTTTTAATAGGGCTGTTTTTATTTTTTCTTTTCAAAACTCATTGAACATAGATATTAGGTCTTTGTCAGATAAAAAGTTGGCAAGTATTTTTTTCCCATTATTTGGACTGTCTTCTCATTCTCTTAAGAGTTTTCTTTTTTCTTTGCAGAAACTTTTCAGTATGATAAGGTCCCAATTGTTAATCTTATCTCTTATGGTACGGGCACTTGGGGTTTTGATCAGTAATTGCTTGCCAGTTCCAATTTCCATAAGGTTGTCTCCTGCATTTTCTAACGTGCTTATAATTTGAGGTTTTACATTTAAGTCTTTGATTCATTTGGAGTTGATTTTTGTGTATGGTGACAGATAGGGGTCTTGTTTTAATCTTCTGCATGTGGTCAGCCAGTTTTCCCAGCACCATTTACTGAATATTTTATTCTCTCTACAGTGGCTGTAGTGGGGGCTTTGTCAAAGATGAGTTAGTTGAGAAAATAATGTTTTGCTTCTGGAATCTCTATCCTGTTCCATTGGTCTATACGCCTGTTATTGTATCAAAACCAGTCTGTTTTGATTATAGTAGACTTATAATAACCTTTAAATTCTGGAAGTGTGATACTTCCCACTTTGTTTCTTTGCTGAGGATTGTTTTGGCTATTCATGGTCATTTATGTTCCCATAAGAATTTCTGTATTTTAGTTTCCAGGTCTGAAAAAAATGATGTTGGTCTTTTAATGGGTATTGCATTAAATTTGTAGATTGCCTTGGGTGGGATGTACATCTTAACATTGTTGATTCTGCCAATCCATGAGCATGGAATATTTTTCCATTTGCTTCTGTCATCTTTGATTTCTTTGAGCAGTGCTTTGTAGTTGTTGTTGTAAAGATCTTTCATTTCTCTGGATAGGAAGATGTTGAGGTATTTCATTTTGTTGTTGTTGTTGTTGTTGTTGTTGCTATTGTGAATGGGATTGTGCTTTTTATTTAGTTCTCTGCCAGTTTGTTGTTGGTGTATAAGAATGTGACTGTCTTTTGTACATTGATTTTGTACCCTGAGACTTTGTCAAAGTCCTTTATCAATCCAAGAAGGTTTTTGACAGTCTCTTGGATTTTCATGGTATAGAATCACATCATTAGCAAAGAGGGATAACTTAATTTCCTTCTTTTCCTATTTGGACACCCCTGATTTCCTTCTCTTGTCTGATTGTTCTAGCTAAGACTTTCAACACTATGTTGAACAGGAGGAGTGAAAGTGGGCAAATTTTGCTTGTTCCAGTTTTCAGGGGAAATGTTTTCAATTTCTGTCCATTTAGCAATATGTTGGCTATGGGTTTACCATAGATAGCTCTTACTATTTTGAGGTATGTTCCCTCTATACCTAGGTGTTCAAGGGTTTTTATCAAAAAGCAATGTGGATTTTATCAAACGCTTTTTGCTCATCTAATGATATAATCATGGGATTCCTATTTTTATATCTGTTGATGTATTTAATTACACTTAAGTCCTTTGAATGTTGAACTAGCCCTGTATCCTGGGGATGAAGCCTAGTTGGTCATGGTGGATGATTTTAAGATGTGTTGTTGAATCTGATTTACTAGCATCTTTTTGAGTATTTTTGCATCTATGTTAATCAGGGATATTGGCCTGTAGATCTCTTTCTTTGCTGGATCTTTAGCTGGTATGGGTATCAGTGTTAGCTTCAT
The DNA here is from genome assembly GCF_000164805.1 of Carlito syrichta. Classification (NCBI taxonomy): domain Eukaryota; kingdom Metazoa; phylum Chordata; class Mammalia; order Primates; family Tarsiidae; genus Carlito; species Carlito syrichta. The sequence goes on from NW_007248675.1 coordinate 255,336, forward strand.
AAAATGATTTGAGGAAAGTTCCATCTTTCTCAGTTGCCTGGAATACTTTCAAAAGGATTGGTATCAGCGTCTCCTTGCATGCTTTGTAGAATTCCTCTGGAAAGCTGTCTGTTCCAGACTTTTTTTTTTTTGGAAGTAGGTTTCTTATGATAGAGTCGATTTCCTGGGTTGTTATAGGTCAATTTAATGTTTCAAATTCTTCTTGTTTCAACCTTGGGAGGTTGAGTGATGTCAGAAATTCTTCCATTTTGTTTACATTTTTGAGTTTGTTTCCATAATGGTGTGCATAGCAATCTCTGATAATATTTCGTATTTCTTCAGGGTCCATCGTAATTTGATCTTTTGCATTTCTGATTGTGTTTATTTAGGCTTTTTCTCTCTTTTTCTTGGTCATCCTGGCTAGTGGTTCTACAATCTTGTTTATTCTTTCAAAGAACCAGTTTTGTGTTTTGCTGATTTTTTTCTATGGCATTTTTGTCCTCTATGCCCTGTATTTGGGCTTTTGCTTTAGTGGTCTGAATTCTCCTGCTGTAGTTAGGTGGTCTTGTCTTTCCAACTCCCTTAGGTGATTTGTTAGGCTGTTAACTTGTGATCTTTCCACTTTCTTGATGTGGACTACTGGGGTAGGAGGGTAAATCAGATCCAAACTCACTCCAACTCATCTGATTCTGCTGCTTCTGCTCTAAGTCTCCCATTCAGATCAGATGTGCCTGTGCCTGATCCAGCATGGGAATGGGGCATCTGTCTCTCTGTGTCTGCTCCTGAAGTGTCCTCTCTGGACTAGCGATGGTTGATCCGAGAGGGTGCAGAGATCACCTCTGGTTCTCAGTTTGGAAGCTGAACAGATTTGGGCTGGCCGATGCAGCTCTCTGCCCAGTTCCAGGACAGAGAAAATGGCCTCACCAGTGGGGCTCAGCTCTAGAGTTCCTCCCCCCAGCCTTCTCCACAGTTCCCTCTGCCAGTGCTTAACCCACTGCCACAGGTGGTAGCCTAGGTCAGGTGCTAGGTGCTGAGGAGTCGTTGATCTCTGCTACCCTTCAGAGTTCTTCCCCCCAGCCTTCTCACAGTTCTCTCTGCTATCCTTCAAAGAGACCCCCAAGAATGGCAGATGATCCTGCACACTGGGAGCTCCAATCTCAGAGCAGTGGTGGGTTATAGCTGCTTCCAGAGGGGACCGATGGGTGCTTGATTCCAAGTCTCCCCTCAGACAGACTTTTGCTCACCCACCTGTGAACTCCCTCACACACAGACCGTCTTTATGGATACTTGCCCTTGCAGAAACTCTCATACTCCCACTGGTTCCATCACCATCTTACATTCTCAACTTTTTTCTATGTCTTAGGTTTTACAAATTTAACTGTAGTGTATCTTAGTGCAGATGCTTATGGATATATCCTATTTGGACTTTCCTTAGCTTCTTAAATCTGAAGGCTGATGTCTTTTTGCCAGATTTGGGGAATTTTCATCCATCATTATTTCAAATATATTTATAGTCTTTTTTTCCGCTTTCTCTGGGACTCCAATTTCATAAATTTTAGATCTCATGTTATCGTCCCCAAAGTTCCTGATGATTTGAATTATGATTTTTTTTTGCAGGCTTTTTTCCTGTTATTCAGATGGGTAATTTCTGTTGTTTTATTTATTTCATTCACATGGTTAATTTCTGTTGAAATCAAGTTCTCTGAATGTATCCTCTGTCCTTTCATTTTGTTGTTGAGATTATCCATTAAGGATTGATTTTCAAGTTTTTTTTCAGTTATAGTATTTTTTAGTTCTAAAATGTGTATTTGGTTCTTTATATTTTTCTATTTCTTTGCAGGAAATATCTATTTATTTACTGGGACTTTAAGTATTTTTATTTGTCTCAAGCATGATTATAATTACTTATTAAGGCATTTTTTGGAATGACTATTTTACATCATTGTTATGGGTGTTGGTGTTCTGATTCTGGTATGACAAGTAATTTTCTATTGAAACTTGGACACTGTGGCAATAGGTTATGATACTCTGCATCTTATTTAAATCTTGTATCAGCAGGCTGCTTCCAACACCACTTCAATGGAAAAAGGGGAAACAACCTCTTACTACTTCCAGTGGGAATGTCAATCCACATTCATTAGTCCACCATTTGTCCTCTGTTGACACCCTGTGGGTAAGACCTTATTACTGCTGGGCAGGAATGAGAAACCAGGCTTATGCTGATATCATGCTAACTAGGAATGCTAGGAGTACCTTGTTACTGCTTCTTATGCAGCCTCCACTAATACTACATCAGGGCTGTCTTTGTTACTGCCAGGTAGTAGAAAACATTTTGACTTTCCACTGAGTCTGCTCTGACACCACCCAGTAGGAAGGGAGAGGAGTACAACGTTACCCTAGTGTTGGAGTGGAAGTCCAGGCTCTGTATGTGGTCTCCACTGACAACACAGTGCCTGACAGTAATGCGAAACCCAGTTTTCTATTCTGCCTTCTGTGACACTACTCTAGTGGGGTATTGGAGCACCTTATTAGAGTCTTTTAAAGGATAAAGTCTAGATTCTCTTTCTGGCTGGTTAGGTGGGACCATAGTATTTTTAGTAGTGTTTGGTTGGGGTAGAATAGCTATTGTCTTACAGATTTCTCCCTTGCTATGTCGTCCTTTTTCTTATCCTTTGGCTAGAGAGATTATTATTATTATTATTATTGTCTATATTTATTGGAATTTCTGGGTTTCTGGTTTCTTTAAGTTTATGATATGAGTCAAAAAGAAATCCCAGGGAACTCACTGTCATGCTATTTCTTGGGTCCCAGGGTCTTTAGCCAGTCTGTCTTCTTCTTTCCACCTTATAGTTTTATTATATTTGTTTTGTATATAATGTGCAGGGCTTTTAGCTGTACTTATCAGGAGAAAATAGAGAAACATATATCTATTCTATCTTTCTGAAAGTTGAACTCTGACACTTTATGATTTTATAAAGAGTATTCCAGAATATCACTTAGCAATCACTTGCAATATCTAAAAGTCCAGTTAATTTAAATATTCTTCTTCATATACATGCTAACTTTTTCATTTAAACATATGTGATCATCTTCTATTAATGGCTAGTACTGGATAGTACTTATAAATTGCATTTATTTTCAGTGACTTGCTTTCAGTTCTACAGTATAAACCTACGAACTTCATCTCACCACTACAGTTCCTGAGAAATTTAGCATGCAGCAATTTGTATTTATAAAACTCAGTAAGTAAACTAGCATGTCTATATTGAGTTGTATTACATAAAAAATTCTATATTTCTATGGCATTCTCACTCATTTTTTCTTCCACAGATATTTAAAATTTCAAACAAAGAAATGAAACTGGAAGAGGACTAACCAGAGAAAGTAAAATGCAAATTAAGATCTAATAATTGGATTGAAATCCTAGAAAAATCTGGCCAATACAAGTTTTCATTGCTATCTTTTAAGCTATAAAAATTGTACACAATAAAAACAATTCCATAAAGTGTTTATCATCTTTATTGCAAAGTGTATTATACAATCAATAATCCAAATAGAAACTCTTTTAGAACTCTAAAATCAGCATATTGTGCCTTATTTATGATCAATGTACTACCACGACTGCTATACCACTGTAAGCTTTTGAGTGTCTCACTGCCTAAAACTGTGCAACTTGAGCCCAAAACACTGCCTGCCTCAATACAAAGCATTTTAAAATCTCTGTTGATTGGATCTTGAATAAATTAAACATGTTTTGCTTCCTACTTTCCAGATTCCCATTCTGGTGATTAAGAAATATCCCTAATGTCCCAGAGAAGTACTACTCAAACATTCATAACCATAGTGATCAGTAAATGCTTGAAAGCACATATCATATGTACATATATCATGCTATGCTCTTAACTTAAATGATCCTCCCCTTTATTTCTTGTCTTTCAATTTGACATAATTCTGTATGTGTAAATTCCTTAAGAAGTTGCCTTCTTCATGTTTGATTTGAACTTTCTCATGATTTTTAGTGTTTTGAGTCTTTAAAGCATCTTCTATGTTTACCAGTTTTACATTAGCATGCAGCCTCTCAAGATTATTTCATTCTCTATTCCCATGTGCCACTGTGAGTTAAGAAGTATACTAGAGCCGGGCTCAGTTGCTCAGCCTGTAATCCCGCGCCTTTGGGAGGCTGAGGTGAATGGATTGCCTGAGCCCACGGGTTCGAGACCCGCCTGGGTAGCGAGACCTCATCTCTACAATAAATAAAAAAATCAGCCGGCCGTGGTAGCGCATGCCTGTAATACTGGTTACTTGGAAGGCTGAGGTGGAAGGATCGCCGGAGCCCAGCAGGTCGATGCTGCGGTGGCCGGGAGCGGCCACTGCACTCCAGTCTGGGTGACAGAGTGAGACTCCAACTCAAGAAACAAAAAAGTATATTATTGGAGGAAACTATTGAACTCTTTTGACTGAGTCTACTCCTTCCGTGTCAGTGAGCAGCAAGCCCAAATCAAAGGATCTGGAAATACACAGCAATGAAGGACCTTCTTGATATTACAAGGGCACACAGAAGGAAAATATGAACATAAGGCCATCTTAGGAATGTTAATAGTAACCCAGTGATGAACTAATAAAAATATGATGCCATCATTCAGCTTCATAAAGGATTTTACTTATAAACAAAAATACAAAAGGATCTATCACAAGTATTTAAAAATCTTTTATGTTGAAATGAGACGTGCTGGATGTTGCTGAGGGTAGAGCTTATGTCACATGAAAACTTCAAATGAATAAACAGGTTTGATAAAAAAAAAAACTTTCTAACAGAACAAATATACTTTTTTAGAAAGGACTTCCTCAGAAGTCAATGAATTCTATCACTAAAGCTCTTTAAGTTTAGGTTAGAAGTCAAATTCCAGAGGTAAAAAACTGTGACTTCTAAGAAAAACAAATCTCAATGGGAATTGGCAGAGTTAGGTTAAAATTTCTTCTAATCTCAGCATTCTTGGACTTTATTAAAGATGAGTGCAATCTCCCAGAGCTTGCTTGCAAATTCTTACAGACAGGAAGAAACAAAGAAAAAAAAAAAACACAAAGAAAAGCATAAATAACTAAAAACAGATGCTAACATGGAAGTAACACCTACTCTAAAACTAATTGCTGGTGTGATTCTCCTCTAATTACACAGTTGTGAATGTGTCTTTTCAATCTTCTGTCAAAATAGTCAAATGTAAGCATGGTTTACCACAATTCTAATATGGGAATATATTTTGGAGTAGAATTTGTTGAGTTCCAGTCAGTACCTTCATTATTGTATTTGATTTTATTGACTTCAATAGCTTTCTCAGGTGATACTTCCCAGATTAACAAGGGGATTGTTTACAGAAAGGAAAGTAAACACTTTTCTCTTAATGAAATGCATTAAAGAATTAACTTTATGTCACTTCATTTTATAGAAGAGGTATTTCTAAGGCCTGCTAAAATTGTTTTATAGACTTTCTAACTGCTGTAACATGTTAGGAGGTAATCACATTAGATTTTACCTGCTAAGCCCAGCAAGACTTGGTCAGTAGTTTAAAGGAACTGTTCCAATAATATAGTCAGATTACTAGTAGCTGGGTGACTCTAACTGAAATAACCTCACTGCATTATTAGTCCAAATGAGTACTTCAATCCCATTTATATTTCATTTGATACAAAGACTAAGAAGATGCCACTTATAAAAATAAGTGTCATTATAATATTGCTCTCAAGGGTTAGGATAGTAGGACTATATTATAGGTGAACCTCATACTGGTACAATTTTAAAAATCATTTGACTGTTAGTTTTTGATTACAAGTAGCCAAGACCTATGTAGTAAATTGTTAAAAACAAATACCTATGTTATGAAATCCTAATATGTCAATTTCAGTTCACCACCATTAGATAGAGATCAAGCAGACTCTATGCTCATCCTCTAGACAAAGCCCACTTCCTATGCTCTATAATGAAAGTTATGCCTTAATAACTGTGGTAGCTAACCTCAAAGATGCTCCCCGCAAACCTCACCTCCTGATATTTAGTCTCCTCTTACATTGTACCAAAATTGGTCTATGTGAGCATAGAATACAGCTCTAGTTATAGTTTGTCTCTTTCAGGATTAGGCTGAGCTCTCACAGTCTTGGACTGCTCTTCCTGACAAAACCAGCTCTCATGTTGTAAGGATACTCAGGCAGTATATAACATGGGCTATATGACAAGGAAGTGAGGTATCTGGCCTTATAAACTTTGTGAAATAATAAATGTTTGTTGTTTTAAATTTGGGATTAATGATTTATACAGCGATAGATAACTTAATGCATACTTTGGCACTTAGATGTGGGATGCTGCAATAGTAAAAGTTTTAAAATATGAGAATGACTTTGGAACCAAGGAGTGGACAGAAGGTGGAAAAGCTGGAAGGATTTTGAGAAAATTGTTAGCGAAAGTTTAAAGTGCCTTAAACACAAAGACTTAAGTGAGAATGAAGAAAATATTTAAAATAATATTATTGAAAACTGCAGTTTTAACAATATAGGTAGAAAGCATGCTTCAAGGCCTGGGTGATCCAGTCAAAAACTTTTCATCCAAAGTATGAAAAATGTCCTTTGGTTTCTCCTAGCTGCTTATAAGGATATGTGAGATGAGAGAGAAAGAGAAATAAATTAAAGGAATTATTGTTGAACAAAAAAAGGTCATTATCACTCTCATAATATTATGCTAATAAAAATATAACTAAAAAGTTTAGCATTAAAAATGACATGATAAATTGATTAAAAATGTGCAAGAAATAGAAAATTTTAACACTTGTTAGCATGAAGTAAGTTGAAATGGTAGTCAAAGACATGTATATCATCTCAGAAGCCCTATTCCACTAAAATAAATAATAATAACAATAACAACAATAATAATCACTACTAAAAATAATTCTAAATAGATTTAGAAATGAGAAGTACCAAACTATCCATATTTTTTCTAGCCATATTAGTCTCCCAGTATTATTATAATAAACTACCACTTACTGAGAGACTCAAAACAACAGAAACTTATTGCTTCAACATTCTAGAGCTAGAAGTCTCAAATCAAGATGATGGAAAGATCATATACTCTGTCCTAGCTTCTGGTGTTTGCTAGCAATCCTTGACATTCCTTGCTTTGCAGTTTTTTAACACCAGTCTCTTCCTCTATCATGACATAGCCATCCTCCTTCTGTGCATATGTATCTTCACAGCATTCTCCTCTTTGCGTGTTTGTCTCTTCTCTTCTTCTTCAAAGAACGTCAATCATATTGGATTGAGGTCCACCCTAATGACCTGATCTTAACTTGCTATATCTGCAATGACCTTATTTCCAAATAAGATCACATTCGCAGGTACTGGGGATTAGAACTTTAACATGTCCTTTTTGGGAACACAAACCCATAACAGTTTGTTTTCTATTCCTTCCCTAAACCCCATTCTTCTTACATGCAAAATCCATTCATGTATCCAAACACCTCCACAAGTCTTAACCCATTGTTATATTGTCTCTAAGTCCAAAATTTCTTCTAAATACAATAAACTCAACAAGTCCCAAATTTTCTCTTCTGAAGCATCAGGATCATGTTAATGGTGAGATGCTGGGTATGGTTCATTTTGGGGCAAAATTCCTCTCCATCTGTGTACCTTTGAAATAGAGAATACAAGTTATCTTCTTCCAAAATGCAATGATGTGATAGGCATAAAATAGATAATTCCATTCCAAAAGAGACTAACTAGAGGTTAAAAAAAAGAAAAGGACCACATGTCTCAAGCAAGAGTGAAGCCCATCCTGAAAAAGTTCATCTGATTTTAAGACCTGAAAGTAATTCTCTGTAGTTATGTTCACTGGGCTCACTAAGATAGCTGCCCACTTTCTTTCAGCATTCAGCAAAAGGAACTCTTGCTCTTGTGACCCACAGTGGTGGCCACCCCACATTTCAGTCCTTAAAACTCCCACTGGCCTCTTAGCAACCTTAGGAAGCTTTCTTATCTTTTCTTGAAGAGTAACAGATGTTCACAGCTGAGTAGCTCTAACTGCTCATTTTCTGTCTCTAGAATCCCAGAAATCTATCAGCTTTCCTTCTTTGTTTTCATCTCTATTATCTTCAGTCCAAGCTGGCAGTGTTTCTACTGAGACCGTTTATTATATCCATGAGCCATGTATCTAATCTTTCTGTCAAAAGTTTATCCAGGTGTAGCCATGGAGTTTTCTCCATACAGCATGTTTTCTCATATTTTTAAATAAGAATTTTCCAAATCATCATGTTCTCTACCACTTTTTAAACAAGAGCTATCTTTTCTCCAGTGTTCAAAACATGATTTTTATTTCCACCTGAAACCCAATCAGAAGCACTTTTAATGTCCATATTTCTGCCAACAGCTTCTTCAAGGCAATGTAAAGCTTTTTGGGCATGCTTCTCCATAATTAGGCTTCTATTCATTACCCAATTGCAAAGCCACTTTCACATTTTTTGGTATTTGTTATCACAGTACCCTACCTCCCGGTGCCAAAATCTATATTAGTCCTAAGGCTTGCATGATAAACTATCACATATTAAATGGCTTAAAATAACAGAAATTTACTCTTTTACAGTTCTGGAAATTAGAAGTACAAAATCAAGGTGTCAGCAAAGCCATTCTCTCCCCCACTCCTTCTCTCTCTCTCTCTCTCTCTCTCTCTCTCTCTCTCTCTCTGAGCTGGTGGTCATTGCTGCAATCTGCGATACTCCTTGGTTTGCAACTACATAACGTCAGTCTCTTGCCCTTTGTCATAACAGTGTCATCTGTGTCATCTTCTTTTGTGTGTCTGATCTTCACACAGCATTTTTCTATTCATGTGTTTATGTATTTATTTTCATCTTCTTAAAAGGACTCCACTCATTTTAAGGCCTAGCTTAGTGACCTAACCTTAACTTAGCTACATTTACAAAGACCTTTTCAAAATGAGATTGCATTTATAAAAATTGGGAATTAGGACTTAGACATATTTTTTGAGAGGAGGACAAAATTCAACCCAGAACACGTGCATTTTGCAAGTATTTTTTCAGAATTTTTTTAAAAGAGTAAAAGCTGCCAGGATTATTTCAAAAGTTCAATACAATTTTATTTAAAATGATGATTTATATAAGATTATATAAAAGTATTATTGAAAGTATTGATTGTATAAGAAAAAAAATTTAGTCACATTTTGTTTATTAACAGAAATTTTAAATCTACCACAAAGTATCGGTCAAATCAATCGAATAATACATTTACAAAAACATAGTACATTCTGATGAATTAGGATTTAAGTAATTTAATTAGGATAACTTCAAGGATATAATTATATTGGGTAAAAATTTAACTGAGGTGACAAAGAAACCCCAAATTTCAGTGTTTTAAATAGAAGTTTATTTTTAATCTCATGGGAGATTTTGATTAGTTCAGGGTTGCATGATAGGTCTACCATGCTTAATCTATGACATCTAAATCACTCCAGTCATTGTCATTTCAAGTCAACTGGAAGACAAAAATGATCAGTGTTCAGGCCCATTGTTGTGTGCTAAGTTGGAGATACATTGCAAATCATTCACCATAACTTTACTATCATTCTGTTTTGAAAACTTATTCATGTAGCCCCAACTAGCAGCAAGGGTAAGTAGCAGTCTATAATAGATAATCAATATCAGAAAATCAATTAGAATAATCCATTACAGTAATAGGCTCATATAAAAAATCCATTTCAATATTTGATACTTCTTTAAACATCTGTAACAAAAACATAATCATCTCTTAGCAACAATGAAAACTAAGAAATTTTCTGAATGTGGTAAAATTTATATGATAGAAATGTATATTTAATAGAAAACAATTTATAAGAAGGAAATAAGATATCTACCTATCACCATATATACATTAGTAGATGTCAGATGGAATAAAGACTACTTTAAAATATTTTTTAAACTATTAAATTCAAACATTCATTAGAAAATAATTCATCCTTGCAGAAGCAGGATAAGGAAATCCTTTTTAAATAAAACTGAAATTGCAGGTTATAAGGTGGAAAATAACAAATTTTATTACACTAAATAAATATTTCTATAAATAAAAAGAATATTATGAATAATTCAACAGACATAACATACTATGAGAAATAATTGTACTGTGCAAAATGGCAAGGTTTCTATATCTAGAATATTTAGTCAAATCAACAAGGGATTGAAGAGACCAAAAAACCTAAAGCCACATAACCCACACTCCATTGCAGCTAAGATTCTAGGAACAAAATACGTTCTACCAGTTAGGTGGATGTTCATAAACTTTGGAGGATGAAAAACAAAGGTCTTCTTCCTGCCCTTTTTTGCTATTTTTGCTAGTAGAAATCAATTCAGAGGTATGAGCTACTCCTGCAGGGATGCACTATTCTCCAGAATTTTGAGTGTCATTTTGGGAAAGCCAAGAAGTATTTGCCTCTATAATAATACTGGGAACAACTTTCTAGTTTTAGTTCCCTGGGACTTAGATAGCAGCCACAGCAGTGTGTTCTTAAGCTCAAAAGTTCCATGGTGGCCTCAGAGGTTGTAACTCTCTATATAAGATATTTGAATATTTTTCTGGTGTCATTCCTAGAGACCCAGCCTAGGTTTGCTTTTGCATCCTATCCACCAATTATTTTGAAAACAAGTTATTACTTACATCAAACCCTTTTATTCTTAAAATACATGCATTTGTACCATTTCCTGCATTAATACTTGACTAAAACCACTGTAATAATGCTGAATTTAATAAACGCTGATGATAGATAAGTCGTGTGTACTCCTAGTGGGGAGTGTAGGCTGAAAGAGCCATTCTGGAGAGAGCTGCTAATCTGTTTCTAGAAACTTAAGTTTATAACTACCAAGTTCCAACTCATTCTGGTTCTGTATATATAAGCCAAATACATACTCACTCAAGTCTGTAAGAAGAGGTTGGCATAAAATTGTTACAATGATATTTGTGGTGGTGGAAATTGGGAACCAAATTGTTATCCATTGCTTATGAAGTGATTAAGTAAAATGCAATATATGCTCACCCTGAATAATTGTGCAGCAACAAGAAGCAATAAACTAGATGTACTTGTATAGGTATATCATGAAGACACACTATTTAGTTGGATAGCACAATACCATTTTTGCCACTATAATTATGCACATAAAACAACAAATCACATTTTCAAAAGCATAAATCAACAAAAAGAATACCTATCCAATGCATTAAAATTTCTACTTTATTAAAATAAAGATAATTGAAAATGAAAAGTAGAGATAAAGCTGAATTTTTTTTAAAAACTGCGTTCAGTTTTTTTGGCTGACTAGAAGCATTTCATGCCCACCTTCTCCGCTTAGAAGAATCAAAATAATGTATATGTAAACATATTTCAAATACACTATCCAAGAGAAAATTAGAATTCAAAAGAGAAGTGATAGAAAGTATTAAAAGCAAGAAAAGAGAAGAAAGAGAGGCAGCCTGTTTGGCCAGAAACAGCTGGGAGCTGACAGTAATTTCCCAATACAGGAAATAATAAGTGAGAGACTTCCAGTGGCCCATATCACTACCATGGAATTTTGCATGGGAAAGTCACTGGACCCTCTCAAGCCCTGAAAATAGCACAGGGAGTAAATTGGAGACTATGGGACAGAATTACTCCAGGGAGGGAGCTCATGCTGGGTCCCATATCATTTCTGAGATTCAAGTGGCTACAGAAGGACACTATTTTCAAACCTAGCCCTCTGTCATGGGGCACAGAAGCATCAGGATTAAGGTATAAAGGAAACCCAGGCTGTTACTGCTGGGACTTGAGCATTAGTTGGGAGTAGACTCCTGTAGACAAGACTGAGAAGTGAGTGAGACATGGACTGTACTTCCAGTGCTGGGAAGTGAGCACTGCCAGGAATGAGAATAGAATGCAAGTGGGGCACAAGTTGCCACTGAGTCTTGGTCATAAGCTGAGTAAAGGCTTCTGCAGCTGAGGCTGGAGTGTCTGCTGCCAAAGGTGGACATTGAGTGCTACTGGGATGGGGCATGAGAGGAATGTGCATTCCCCACCCCACCAGCCAAGACTGTGGCAACTGAGGATAGCCCCAACTCTCTAACAGCAGAGTCTCAATGCAACTGTTACTGTCCCTCACCTGCATACTTTGACTGGAACCTGAAGATCACCCAAACCTTATCTATCATGGGTTGTGCCTATTCTCATCACTGGGGGATCTAAGCACAAGCCTGGCCACCCTGGCTTCATCCCCAACCTCAAGAAATATCACATAAACTGAGGTCCTGCAGATTACCTAACCCAACCTATTACCTTGGACATCTGGACACCTCCTCCCAAAAGCCTGAATTTGGGCCTAAACTCCTGGCCACTACTACCTCAGCTGGCATTTACCAGCAAGTGCCACCTGCTTTCATAGAGACTGACCCGTCCATCACAGCCACTTTCAACATTAACACACACCTATCTCAGACCTAGTGAATTGCCCTGCTACTGCTCTTGCCACTTCTCTCACCATGTTAGCTTCCCAGGGTCCTAAGAACTCACCCACTTGTCTAGTTCTACTACTGTCACTTACTGGCATCTGAGCACGACATATGGAGTCCTAAAAATCAGACCAAAAGTAACTGCCAACACTGATGCCAACGTGAACAACTTCAGGGAACAAGGATAGGCACATAGAGTCTACCACTGCCACCCCTAGGGCTAGAAAACTGGATCACTTGGCACCCCAGTCACCAACACAACTTCACCACAGTACTTTAACCCACTGAGAAAACTGCAGATACTACTAATGCTATTTATAGCCAAAGAAATCATAGCGACTACACTACTGCACACATCCAGAATCAAACCCAAACTGCCCTACGTAACTAACATCAGGGATACATCTTCAGGAAAAAAATTCCTCCCCTACAAAAGTTCAAAAATAGAAAGAAGCAACTGTTAACCAGATGTGTAAATATCAATGTAAGGATACATGAAACATGAAAAAGCAAGAAAATATGACAACTCCAAAGGCATAAAATAATTCTCCAGTAATAGATCATAATTTTTAAAATTTCAAAATCTCATATAAAAATACAAAATATTGACTTTAAAGAAGTTTGGTGAGATATAAAAGAATTGTCAAAAACAATACCAAAAAAAACCCCCAAAAAACCCCAAAAAACAAAAAAACAAAAAAAACCTCATGCTATGAATGAAAAATTTCTCAAAGAGATATCTTTTAAAAGAACCAAACAGAAATTCTGTAATTGAATAATTTATTGAAGGAAATAGAATATATATTTGAAACCTGCAACAACAGACTGGATCAAGCAGAAGAAAAAAATAGCACTTAAAGACAGGTCTTTTGAAATAAGCCAGGCAAAAATTTTAAAAAATAATAAAAAATAATGAATAAAGTCTTTCTGAAATATAGGGCAGCAAAAAGTCACCAAATACTTGAATTATTAGTATTCTGAAGGGCAAAGATAAGCTAAAAGAATTAGAAAGCCTATTTAACAAAATAATACATGCAAACTTTCCAAGTCTAGAAAAAGATTTAGACATTTGGATACAGGAGACTTAATGATTTCTGGGAATATACAATGCAAAAATATTTTCTGCACAACCCATTTACAGTCAGACTGTCTAAAGTCATAGATAAAGAGAATTCTAAAACTAGCAAAAAAAAGTGTCTAGTCACCTACAAAAAGAACCCATCAGACTAACAGCAGATTTTTCAGCAGAAACCTTGCAAACAAGAAGATAAGATGATGATATGTTCAAGCTGCTGAAAAAAATATCTGTCAGCCAACATTACTATTTCTAGCAAAATTATCCTTCATAAATTAAGTAGAAAAAGTTTTTCTGGAAAAGTATATGCTGAAGGAACTCATTACCACTAGACTGTCCTAAACATGAAACAACAGTCCTAAAAATGAAAGCAAAAGGACAGCACTCACTATCATGAAAACACATGAAAGTACAAAACTCACTGGTAAAGTAATCACACAAAGGAGGAAGAGAAGGAATCAAATAATACTACTATAGAAATCCACCAGACTACACTGATAAAAATAATATTAAAAGAAAGGAACAAAGGGTATATAATGCAATTAAAAAAAAAAAAACACTGTATCAGGAACAAAGCCTTACATAATAATAACCTTGAACATAAACAGACTAAGCCTTCCACTTAAAAGATATAGAATGAACAAACAAATTGATAGAAAAAAGATCCAGTTATATGTTGGTATCAAGAAACTCAGATTACCAGTAAAGACACATATAGACTGAAAGTTAAGGGGATGGGAAAAGATATTCCACACAAACAAAAACTAGAAGTAAACGAGAATAGCTATAGTGATATCGGTTTAAAAAAAAAAAAGACTGAAATCAAAAACAGAAAAAAAGACAAAGAAGGTCATTATATATTAATAAAGAAATCAACTTAGCAAAAGGATATAACAACACCATACACAAAAATCAACTCCAAATAGATCAAAGACCTAAATGTAAAACCTCAAGCTATAAGAATCTTAGAAAATGCAGGAGACACCCTTATGGAAATTGGAACTGGCAATCAATTCCTGATCAAAACACCAAGTGCCCATGCCATAAGAGATAAAATAGACAAGTGGGACCTTATCAAACTGACAAGCTTCTGCAAAGCCAAATAAACCATCAAGAGAGCAGGTAGACAGCCCACAGACTGGGAAAAAATATATGCCTACTGTATGTCTGACAAAGGCCTAACATCTAGGATTTACAAAGAACTCAAACATGTAGAAAAGAAAAAAGCAAACAGCCTCATTACAAAGTGAGCAAAAAATATGTATAGACAGTTCTCAAAAAAAGACATACGAGCAGTCAATAGATACATGAAAAAATGCTCAGCCTCACTAGTCATCAAAAAAAAATTTTTTTTTAAGTTAGAGTCTCACTCTGTTAACCAGGCTCGAGTGCAGTGGCACACTTATGGTCACCACAGCCTCAACCTGCTGGGCTCAGGCGATCTTTCTGCTTTAGCCTTCCAAGTAGCTGGAACTACAGGTGCATGCTACCACGCCTGGCTTATTTTTTGATTTATTGTAGAGACCAGGTCTCACCAAGTTGCCCGGGCTGGTCTTAAACCCCTGAGCTCAGGCAATCCACTTGACTCAGTCTCCCAAAATACTGGGATTACAGGTTTGAGCCACCATGCCTGTCCAGGAATAAATTTAACCAAGAACAGGAAAGATCTATTCAAGAAAAATTACAAAACACTGATAAAATTAATTGAAGATGACACAAATGAAAAAAATCTTATGCTTATGGATTGCAAGATTTAATATGATTAAAATGACCATATTGTCCACAGAAATATACAGATTCAATGCAATCCCTATCAAAATACCAACATCATTTTTCAAATAATCAGAAAAAACTATTCCAAAATTCATCTGCAACCAAAAAACAGTAATGATAGCAATGATACTGAAAAGCAATCATGAACAAAAAGAGCAAAGCTGAAGGCATCACATTACCTGATTTTGAAATATATTATAAGTCTAAACTAACCAAAGCAGCGTCATGCTGGCATATAAACAGACATATAGACAAGTGGAACAGAATAGGGAACCAGAAATAAAACTACATATTTACAGCATACTGATCTTCAAAAAAGCAGAGAAGACCTTATACTGGGGAAAGGGCAGCTTTTTTATGGTGCTGGGAAAATTGAATAGTCACACGCAGAAGAATGAAACCAGACCACTGTCTCCCACCATATACAAAAATCAACTCAAAATGGATTAAAGTCTTAAATGTAAGATACAAAACTATAACAATTCTAGAATAAAAATTAAGAAAAACTCTCCTGGACATGAATCTAGATAAATAGTTTGTGCCTGAGACATCAAGAGCACAGGTTTGGGAAGAGTGGGTGCTGAAGAAGAAGGATGAAGAGAAGATGGTTAAGTGGTACAAACATACAATTAATAGAAGAAATAAAAATGTTTAACAGCAGAGTGGGTTGCCTATATTTAACAAGAATGTATTATACCCTGGTGATGGACACACAGAATATTCTGAAATGTTCAGTATGCATTATATACATGTTTCAAAATTTCACAAATACCCTATAAATTTTTTAAAATAAAAATTTTAAAAACTGAACGATAGAAAAAAATGAATGAATGGTTATATTTATCTATAATATGAGTGAGCTTACATGTACTTAGGAGCACATTTCTTTGTCCCTTTATACCTGAAATTAAATAACTAGAATTCCACATACTTAGCACAGAGTAGTTTTACACCAAAACTCAGAATTATAGGATATAATATGGCTGTGTCCACCGAAATAATGTTCCCTCTACCCATTGTAGAGCATCCTTGTAGTTAGATGGGATTGACTATTCCTCTGTACAGGGGAAGAATAATTGAACAATTCCAAACAGGACATTCCATTCACCCTTACCATAATGATCGCTGCAACTAATCCAAGTCTACATGTCTTGTTCTTGGTTACAGGGATGGTTTCTTGGCTATTTTAACCTACTAGAAACTGGATATTTGTGTTGGGAACTCGGGGTCACAGATATCCTGTAACTGCCTTTGACTTTTTGCAAGCATGAGTCATGGCTACTAGAAAATCTGGCACACTTGAGGACAGATCTCAGAGACTCACAAGAGCAAGGCTCTGGATTTTGTGTTTTCATCAGCCAATGAATCTCCTTTAATCTTTAAAACAGGTTGAGTGGTATTGCATGGAACTATGAGCATCCTAATTCATACAGCAAATTCACATTGCATGGCCTTTGAGCCTTTTGTTCTTCCTCTTGTTATTCACTGGTATGCGAGAGTGTGCATGAGTGTGTTGACACATTCCTACAGATATATGTTTTGGCAGTAGTAAGACTGTGTCACACAGAGAGCACCAACCCTGATATATGAAGAATGGGGTCCAACATGCAACCACATTTTTTTCTAGTCTTAATATTGTGAAGAAAATAGTTAATTGTAGATGCTTTTGTTTCCTCTTTGGGGGAAAGCAGAGTAATACTAGCCTATTCGATGTGTGACTAGGACTGTTTTAAGGTTTCAGTAAAATCACGTATGAAAACGTATATTTTAAACCCCCAGCTACCATTTAAGTATACCTATTATTGTTGCCTTGTATGCGATGCATTTATAAGAGAATTTACAAAAGTAAAGTCCTAGTGTCCTTGAATTTATCTTGTACTCAACTTAACTTGCTTCATTTTCACAACAGCACATGGGAAGGACAAAATGTCTTTCTTAACTTTGGTTTCCCTGTCTATTGTCAGTGCATTTCACAACCTTAACTTCATTTCAGTATAGTTCAGTGGTAAGTTTCTATATATAAAACTACACTTTCAAGTTGCTTAAAGATATCACATAATTGGATGTACCTTTAACCTAATGGTTTAAAATCCTAAAAGAATGGTGTGCACACAACATCTTCTAGTATTAAATAGCCTGAGATCAAATAAAAAGCAATGAGCAATGTCTGCTCCTACTGAACTGGAAATGTTGTTAGTGAGACACTGGACAAAGATGACAGGGCTACCTCAAGAAACATAATGAGGGAGTTTTATCAAGCCAAACCTTTTAAAATGTTTGAACTCCATAAAAACCTGCAGGCATAACAGATTAAATGTAATGCTTACCTCTGATTCTGAGCTGCAGCTTATATTGTCTAATTCCTGTAAATAAGAACAGATGTGCTGTTAGAAGGTTTTGATTTGTTTTTTTATTTTTCAAAACCCATCTAGCAGAGTGCAGTTTTTCCATTTGGGGGATAGTGGAGAGCTTTGTTTTCTCTCTCAAGCATGTCAGAAATGGGAAAATAAGTCTCACTCGTCTCCATCCTATTAAAAGAGAAGCACAAAACAATTTACAGAGTTGCATGTGTGCTTTAAAAATGGATGAAAAGATAGTGATCTATTCAAATATATCTTCAAATATTTAGAGCAGGAGAGAAGCATTACTTTAGCAAGTTTCGAAACATAACAATTATGAGTTTCTGCTTGTATTCATGGTACACCAGCAGCAGTGTGAGAAGTCAATAAGCACCTGGAACAAGTAAACAAGGAAAAGAAACTGCAGGCAACCCCATTTCTAGGTAAGCTTGATGCTCCTATAAATCATACACCCTCTGCTTTAAGGATACATGTTGCTATGTTTTAATAGTGCGATTTCTTTAACAAAACATAGAAGTCTAGACTTTAGCACATATAAGAAATATAATTCACAAGTTTAGTATTGTCATTTCTGTCAATGACAGTTTCATAAGTCTCAAAATTCTAATTAAACAATTCATAGACACATTTAAATACATTAACATGACAATGATAGGAAAAAGATGAAGATAATACTTTTCACTTACATTGAATATCTTACCTAAGTAACCATAAATAATGCAATAAAGCTTACATAGCATTATGGAAAAATACAGGGTTTATTAGGATTAGAGTTATATAGCTGCAAGTAATAAGACAAAACAGAGAAGTTTTTAAATTGGATTTTATCTGAATAATCAAATTTAGATACTAACCATACCATATATTAAAATTATAAGACAGAGACTCTTCAGCTTTCGTCACATGATGCCACAAAATAAATAAAAAGTAAAACATACAGATTGCATGTACCTTTTTCATATTCTGTAACAAAACGGCTTTTGAACTTTATACTTTTAAAATAAAATCACCTGTTTATTTTGGTAATTGTAAATAAAATTTTGGAATATGTTTATACTTTATACTGAAAACAATATTTTAAATAGTAAACAACCCTGCATATAGGTAAAACGTAATTAAGCCAGAAAATAAAAATCCATTTTAAAAATTATTATTGCTTCTTAACTTTGATCTCAATATGAAAGTGTTAAAATCTGTTTTGAGTAATATTGAAGAATAAAATGATTTTGAAGCAATTAGTTCAGACCATGGATAATATATTTGATTTTATTCTATTAATCTCCACTCTCTTTGGATAACAATACTACAGAAAAGCATGATTGGACGGTCAGTTTCTTATGACAGTGCCATACTGCCAGTGCATGATACAAATTATGAATCATATATCTGTCATCTTTGTAATCTCAGTTATCCACAAAGTGAAACAACACTAATTACTCCGGAAATAGTTGTTAAGTAAAATTTTTTTTGAAAATGTATAATTGAAAGCCACTTACTCATAGCAGTGTGATGGTCAGGAGCATGAACCTTGGCATTAAAAAGACCTGTGTCTGAGACCATTTACCATTTTAGATAAATTTTTCTTTCTTTTTATTTTTTTATATATATTTTATTTTAATGATCTGGGATACAATTCAGGTATACAACTGGACATCACACAAGTAAAGTTTGGGCCTCCCTTTTGTTCCTACTCTGGCCAGTTTGATATCAGGTACCCTTACTGATGTTGTGTCTCCCCCTACTCCTGGCTATTATGCCGCGACAGCCAATCCCTTTCTTAAGTATTATAGTAAATGTTCAGGGTCCACTTATGAATGAGAACATGTAGTACTCTGTTCTTTGTTTCTGTGACAGATCACTGAGTATTGTAGACTCTAGATACATCCAAGTTGCTGTGAAAGTCCATATGTTTGTTCTTCATTATGGCTACATAGTATTCCATTGTGTATATGTACTACAGTTTTTAAATCCAGTCTACTTTCAGTGGGCAGCACAGTAGTTCCATGTTTTTGCTATTGTGAATAGTGTTGCAATAAGCATGCATATGCAGGAATCTTTTTTGTAGAGTGATTTGAGTTCCCCTAGGTATATTCCCAGCAGGGGCATTGCTGGGTCACATGGAAGGTCAACTTCTAGTTCTTTTAGAAATTGTCACACTGTTTTCCATACAGGTAGAACTAGTTTGCATTCCCACCAGTAGTGTAGAAAGAATTTTCTAAGCAGTTATTTTTTTTTTCACTTTTTCAATCTGTTGGAACTAGTACCATTCGTCATATAGGGTTGCTATAAAAATCAAATAAGATAATACATTTTAAAGTGTTTTGCACTTTGACTCTGACAAAGATGAACTATAATAAAGAGTAATTACTACTGGTGGTAAATCAGTCTTCAATAGTTTTTCAATAATCTTATTAAACTAATTATTAGATTTTATAATCATTAATAAGTTAGGACTCATTTAAACCTATACTTCAACACAAAGAATGTTTGTATTAGAAGGGGAACTATTATGTGATAAAGCAAAAGAAAAGCCTCATTAAATTCTTGCACACAATTACATCCTCTGTGGAAAACAGTGTGGTGATTCCTAAAAGAAATAAAAATTGACCTCCCATACCACCCAGCAATTCCCCTTCTGGTAATATATCCAGAGGAACTCAAATCATTTTGTAAAAAAGAAACCTGTGCATACATGCTTATTGCTGTACTATTCATAATAGCAAAAATATGGACCAACTGTACTGCCCATTAAAAGTAGGCTGGATAAAAAAAATGTGGTCCATACACATGATGGAATATTATGCAGCCATAAAGAAGGACAAAATTATGAACTTTGCAGAATCTTGGATAAATTTCGAGTCTGTAATACTCAGTGATCTATCACAGAATCAAAGAACTGAGTACCACATATTCTCACTCATAAGCAGATCCTGAACAATTATCATAATATTACAAGAAAGGGATTGGCAGTAGTGGGAAACTTCTGGGGGTGAGGGCATACTTCATTAATAAGGATGCTTGATCTCAAATCAGGTGAAGTGGGAACCAAAATGAGGCCCAAACTTTACCTGTACAAAGACTTGTGAATTGTACCCTACATCTTTACAAAAAAATTTAAAAATAAAATAAATTCTTGCACACAGTCATAGAGGTTGGCTAGATTCAGAAAACAGCAGTTGAGCCGGGTTCGGTGGTTCAGCCTGTAATCTCGCAACTTGGGAGGCTGAGGTGAGTGAATTGCCTGAGCCCGCGGGTGCGAGACCCGCCTGGGCAACTTGGAGAGACCTCATCTCTACAATAAATCAAAAAATTAGCCGGGCATGATAGCGCGCGCCTGTAGGAAGACTGAGGTGGAAGGATCGCTGGAGCCCAGCAGGTCGAGGTTGTGGTGGCCAGGAGCAGCCACTGCATTCCAGTCTGGGCGACAGAGTGAGACTCCAATGCAAAAAAAAAAAAAAAGAAAACAGCAGTTGTATGGGATCATTAAAATAAGATTTACCTTAAAAAGAACATTGAAATGATTCCTCTTTAAACTGTTATTTAAAAATCAGCAGTGCCCAAATCTAGTTCAGAAATGATATTATTTCACTTTTTAACCTTTACTGAAAAATGCTTATTAGGCCCATCTGCTCATGATAGGCCTAAAAAGGTACTGCTTCCTGCCTTTCTCTCTAAGTTTACAATCTGAGTATCCCTGACTCCACACACAAGCATATGTTCTACAGAGAAACTGTGAGAGACAGACACTCGAAGAGACAGTTCAGGTTAAAAGAAATGATCATCAGAAAGGGCACAAAATGAATGCAAAAAGCTCAGATAATTTTCAATTTAACTTTTTCAAATAGATAATATAGTCATATGACTAAAAATAAAAATATATATATGATGAAGGTGTACAGAGAAAATTCTTCCCCATACTTGTCCTCCATCTGCTCAGTTTCTACTCCACATAAAGAAAAAAAAACTCTCATCCCTATCTAGTATTTAATTTCTAGGGTCCCTTTAGGCAAAAACATGCAAATATGAATGTATCCTTATTTCTCCGTTTCATGCACAAAAGATTATCTAACACTCATTAAGTGGCTGGTGTGTCATGTAATTTATCAAGAGGTTAAAATCTACCATTTTATTTCATTCGTACAGCAATCCAATGAGGCAGGCCCAATATTCTTATGATCATGGAGGGGAAATCTACTTGCACTTAAATCATACATGAACATCAAATGCTATGGGAGCCACTATGTCTAATCACCAACTACTAAAGTTTAGCATACACAGAATAAAATTACAAATGACTCCCACCTCCCCCTCAAATCTTGCTAAATAAACAAGTGTACTCATACTAGGGCCACTAGTACGCAGCAGTAATATTAATGGGATTATCTTTAACAATATTTAAAAATGTGTGCATATAAGATACATTTGTCGGAACTCTTCTAAAATAATTCACAACTTCATCAGAAGTCTTCATACAGGCCGGGCTCAGTGGCTCAGCCTGTAATCCTAGCACTGTGGGAAGCTGAGGCAAGTGGATTGCCTAAGCCCGAGGGTTCGAGACCAGCCTGGGCAAATGGTGAGACCTTGTCTCTACAATAAATAAATAAATAATTAGCCGGGCGTGGTAGTGTATACCTGTAATTCCGGCTACTTGGAAGGCTGAGGAAGAAGGATCGCCGGAGCCCAGCAGGTCGACGCTGGGATGGCCGTGAGTGTGCCACTGCACTCCAGCCTAGGCAACGGAGTGAGACTCCAACTCAAAAAAAAAAAAGTCTTCATACATTGGGTGATATTTTTAAAAAATGAACTTGAGAAAAAGACAAGAACAATTTTAGATGATCATTTACCTTCTTTTCCTCTTCTAAATATACCTCAATAAACATTTTTTCCTCGTTCTTATGTGCAATACTCAATGATTGGGAAAGGGAAATCTATTTACCTAAAGGAAAAAGGAGATTGGATTAGGAAGCTTGATCTGGCTCTAGGCCCACATTACAAACAATGATCAGTAAAATTAAATTTCACCTTATACAAAAGAAGTGATAATCAGCAAATAGTGGTGCTTTATGTGTGTGGAAAGGTGAAAATGAAAATGATGGCTATTAGGAAAGCTTGAAAATAGCTCCACAGATTAAAAAAAGAGAGAGAGAAAGATAGATACGATAATGAAAAACTACACTATAACAACTTGAAGGAAGCTATATTTTTAGTTATGTTCCAAAACATTTCACAAAAGTCATAGTTAAAATTTTATCTCGAGATTACACACATATTTTTTCCCTCTCAAGACAGGCAGAATTCGCCATCAAGATTAGTTTCCCTCAGGGCAGATTGGTGACAAGGAGACTGGAGATTTTGTGGTAGGCTCCCAAGTTGCTACTTTGAGTTGACGGATAATTGAAATTATTAGACTTGTATACACACTCACGCTTTCAAAATTAGCCACTTTAATGGATGGTGCTATATTGCTCGAAGCAGTTTACATTTTTAATAAATAATTAAAACATATCTATTCTACAACTTATCTGTTTCTGGAAAAAATATAAAACTAGAAAACGGATGCCACTTATATATTTTACCTTGGAGCTACAGAAGGAAAAGTAAATACACAATAAGAAAAAATTATGTCTTCACTATCTTTAAAAAAGAAGGGAAAGAGTCATTTTCCCTACTCATCCATTTCAGTTTCCTTTTGTTATGGACAATGATCTGAAATATGTGTTATGTGATCTGAAGTTCCTGCTACTTTATTTTCATTTACCATTTTATTAACTCATTGAAATCTAACTTGAGCATTATTATTCTATGGAAATTTTTTATTATTTTACAACTCTACTGAGGTATAATTGATATACAATAAACTGCACACTTTCAAATTGTACAAATCAGTGAATTTGACATACACCACACACACACACACACACACACACACACACACACACACACACACACGCCCATGAAAATCACCACAAATGACATAATCCACCATCCCAACAGTTTTGTTGTACCCTTGTTATAGTCCACCCTAATCTATCAGATGATCATTGATCTACTTTCAGTCAATAGAAATTAGTTAGCTTTATAGAATTCTTTTAAAAATTGAATCATACAGTATGTTTTCATGTGACATTATTATTTAATGCTCAAATTTTTATGTTGAAGTAGTTTATCTGTGTTGTTTCATAGACCAATAGTTCACCATTTATTTTTATTGCTGAGTAATATGCCATTGTATGGATATACCACAATTTGTTTTTTTACTCACCCTGCTTGATGGATATTTAGATTGTCCTTTAAACGTAATCAGAGACAAATATTTTATAAAAACTACTAGACTTTTTCCCAACCTTTTCTTACTAACCATAGCATTTGTGTGTACTTGCACACAGGTTTTTAAACTCTTTCTCTGATGCTTCAGTTCCCCTTTATTGTTGATAGTCTGTTTCCTACCTTTCCAAGAGGCCCGCCTATGCTCTTCCTGGCATACTTTCTTTCTCTAACCTCCAAAGGAAGGCCATTCTGCTCACTGTCCAAAATCCTTGCACTCTACTTCCTCTCTTGAAGACTCAATCACTCCTTAGATTTTACTGGTTATGTCACATGGATGATTTTTAGAATATAAATTTCCATATTCAGATTTTTGTTTGGTTTCAAACCATCACTCAAACACCTCCCTAAAAAATGGCCTTCAATTCACATCACTTTATGAAAATTGCCTTCACTTCCAAACTCAATGGCCTTTCTCATTCCTCATCCTCTTTGGACTTTATTCCACCTTCAGATTTTTAATTGCTCAAAGGTTGTATTTTTTAAAATTACTATCATTATGACAAATTCAACCAAACATATTACTTTGAATTCGAATTGGCTTCTTTAACTAAATTTTTTCAGTTTTGTCTGTGATAACATCATTTGTCAAGTATCCCAGGTGAAGTATTTGAATTACTCTTGACTTTATTTTTTTCTTTATCTTCGATGGTCTGTCAGTCTCAAAAGATATTTGCCTTT
Organism: Carlito syrichta; assembly: GCF_000164805.1. Lineage (NCBI taxonomy): Eukaryota > Metazoa > Chordata > Mammalia > Primates > Tarsiidae > Carlito > Carlito syrichta. The sequence goes on from NW_007248675.1 coordinate 280,047, forward strand.
GAAATATGTCTCAGAAAGCTGGGCTCGGTGGCTCAGCCTGTAACCCCACGCCTTTGGGAGGCTGAGGTGAGTGGATCGCCTGAGCCCGCGGGTTCAAGACCCGCCTGGGCAGGCGAGACCTCATCTCTACAATAAATAAAAAAAAAATTAGCCGGGTGTGGTAGCGCGCGCCGGTATTTCCGGCTATTGGGAAGGCTGAGGCGGAAGGATCGCTGGAGCCCAGCAGGTCGAGACTGTGGTGGCCGGGGGCGGCCACTGGACTCCAGTCTGAGCGACAGAGTGAGACTCCAACTCAAAAAAAAAAAAAAAGAAATATGTCTCAGAGTAATACCATTTTGTCAGTTTCTTAAAACTCCTACTTTCCTGCAGTGTAACAAAAACTCATTATTTATTGTTTACTCCCCATCTCTCATGCTCCCTTCCAGTCTCCAGTGTTTACTGCTATCCAACAAACCTCCACAAACATAGTGATAGCTTGCATTCTTTGACCAGCAACTCTTCATTGCTTCTCAGTTGTTTCCTATATTTAAAAAGTAGCCTCCTTCACCTTATTCTGTAGTCTGGGACCCACCCTACCCAGCAAGAGTCTCTCACTATTCTCCACTTACTACTTCCCTTCTACTTGGCAGTCTGGTGTCTGTGCATTCTTTATTATCTTTTTTAGACTATTTATCTTGACCTAAAGATTAAGTGTTTGGTCTCTAGAGTCAGAGTCACCAGACTAGTATCATGCCTCTATTAATTGTTATTATGTCCTTTTTGGTGACACTGTGTCTCTTTTTTCATTCACAATGTAGGGTTAAGAAGATTAAAGGAAATAATATGTGTAAATCCCTGGCATATATACATGATTCATAAACGTTAGTTATTATGATTAGGTAGCTCCTACTTTTTTTTCACAGTCTAGCTCCAATTGCAAAGAGCAAAGTGACTTAAACCTAAAGGTTACATAGGGCAGTGTTTAAGAGTACTGGTTTCTGAGGTGAACTGGCAGGATTAAAACCCTGGCTCTAACATTTTTTATGCTATGTGGCAAGGGACCATTTTTTTCAGCTGTCTCTACTTAAGTTTTCTTATTTGTAAAATATGGATGATATCAGCATTTGTATCAAGATTTTTTCTGAAAGAAAAATAAGATCACCCATGGAATAAAATAAGGAAAGCACCTGACACAGTCCTTAATTGTGTGCTCCAATTTTTATTTCCTATGATACCCAGCTCTCTAGCAGTTTCTGGGCTTCTGTTTCTGTGAGATCTATTTATCATTAGACTACAGCTTCTTTTTCTTTAAGTTGGAGTGATTGTTTTCTCTTCCCCGAAACAGTGAAGGACATATAACAAGTAAATTTTGCTGACTATAGCTTTAGCCCTGAGTTGGGAGTATCAGTACCATGGTCAGGCCAGGTTCCTGTATCTACTTTTATCGATGGTTCAGAGCAAACATTTGGTCAATATTCATCATTATGTGGTAGTGTCTTAATACTGCAGAGGTTTTCCTTAACTTTTCACACCTGTTCTGGATAGTTTTCTAAAACTGAATTCAGCAAACTATGGCTGTAGGCCAAATCTGGTCTACTACCTGACTATGTAAACTTTAAATGAAAGTCAATCATACTTCTTCATTTGCATTGTTTAAGGCTGCTTTTATCCTATAAAGGCAGAGTCAAGTAATTGTGACAAAAGACCATTTATCCTCCAAAGCCCAAAATATTTACTAACCTACTCCTTATAGAAAAAGTTTGCTAACCGCTATTTTTCAGCATTAATTCCTTCTCAAGTAAAGAAGGGATGTTTATCCAGCAAAAACTGTCAGATGTAAAATGTCAATGGTTCCAAATTTTTTATTTTGAAATTTGCTCCTATTGTGAATTTTCACACTTGTTCTAATATACTAGGTGTTTAGCTTGCATTTATACTTGCCCTGAACAATCTAGTTAACTTACCAAAAAAATAAAAAAAATAGTCATTCAGTCAATTTTAAAGATTAAGACAAAAATCAGGAAAGTCATTTGTCTGGCATCCTCTAGTAAAATAAATGATTGGTTGAAAATGTTTTACTGACTGCTCTTATGTGCAGAAATAACTTTCGAGTGAGCTACGCTAGCTATTGGCATGTATACTATTTTTTTTAATGATCTATAAAGTCAAAGGAGTAATAAAGCAAATAAGAATTATTAGGCTGGTATTCATGTCCAATGAAGATATTTTTAGTCACAGTTAAATTCTCCCTGACCCAATGTATACTGCCACCACTCTAGTCTCTTCCTTAAACATGAAGACAGCTCATCATTTTCATGCCTTCACTGAAATCATTTTCTGCCTGAGATTCCTTTCTTCCTGACAACATTTTTATCCCTAAACACTCTATTTATAAAATCCTCACTCAAACATTATTATCTCCTGATATTTTTTTCTACCATTTCAACCAATATTATTTTTATGGTACTTATTTCTGTCTACTTGGCGTTATAGAAACTGATGTACATGTCTCTCTTCAATGATTACATTGTAAATTCCTTGAGGGTAAAAGTCATGTCTTTTAGACATCAATAGAATTCAAATACGCAGAGTCTAATTCAAAAGCTCATGCTTATCATCCTACCAATAACCCAGAAGAGTAAGAAAGTAATAACAAGAGCTTAATAGTCTCCAGATTAGGGGAACTAAGAACTACAGGAAATATATAAGAAATAAAACTTTGATGCAGGCAATATATTGAAAAAAAGAATCACTATTTAGCTTCCAAATTAGTAGATACTTCCCTAAAACTATCCAGACACCATTATAAAGAATCCAATGAAGATATTCGCTTAGTGTCTAATAACTGACACATCATTGAATATGATTGTGAGGCTCCATTCAGTCTTAAACTTCAATAATTTTATATAAAACAATGATAGTTTTCTATATGAAAGTGGGTTTACTTTAGCCAAATAATTTCAAAAAATACAGCTGACATAAAACAGAGATATAAGGATTTGTTCCTGAAAGAACATTTGATATTTGGAGCTCTTACCATGTCTTCTTGTTTTCCAGGCCAAGTTTTTTCAACATAATTTTTAAAATGTGAATTGAACACACACACACACACACACACACACACACACACACACACACACACATTATCCACACACATATTATGGAGATATATATATATATCTATACACACACACACATACACACACATATAGGGAACACCTACATGAATTATCTTTTGGAGGACAGGTCCCTTGTAGTACAGGCTCCCCCCACTAGTTAAGTGCTCTAGGAACCCATTGGCATCAGTGTACCTGGCTAGTGTTGTTGTGAGAGGTTGCATTTGGCTTCAGCGTGTTTTTTTTTCTTTGAGATTCTTGTACATGTTTGCCCATTTCATGATGGGTTATTTATGAGTGCACCCCACACTGTGTGTTCAGCAGTTTTTGACCAAAAACAGAAAGAACCCTGTGCTCTACATGCCATATTTACATCATCCTGAGTGACTTTTTTGTTGTTCTCCTGATGAAAAAAGTCCTCAAAGGAAACATTTTGCCTATGTGGAAGAGGTGAAACAAAAAATTGCAAAAGCATTAAAAGACACCAAAATTGACAATTTCAAAAACCATATTGAGCAACAGAAAGGGCATCTCTATAGGTGTATTGAGGGTAACTGAAATTTAAACATGTGAGAATAAAAACACAATTTTTTATAAATAAGTTCCATTTGGGGGGTGTTATATATATATAACATACATACAATTATTAAAAACAAAGACAGTTGTTTCTTGATATCTGTGAGAACTTGGTTCCAGGACTCCTATGGATACCAAAATCCAAGGATGCCCAAATCGCTGATATATTATAAAATGGCATAGTATTTTCATACAATCCTCACATATCCTCACGTATACTTTAAATCAGTTCTAGATTACTTACAATGCCTAATACAATGCAGATGCCATGTAAATTGTTGTTATACTGTATTGTTAGAAATAATGACTGGAAAACAGTGTATACAGTGACAATTGTTTTCCAAATATTTTCTATTCACAGTTGGTTGAATCCATGAATGGGTGAAACCCACTGATTTGGCAGGTCCATTGTACACAAAAATACTAAATAATAATGCAGCAATGCCGAGAAGACTACTGTTAATATTTTGCTGTGGATATGCTTATAGTTCTCTGCTTCTGTCCTCTCTCAAAATTTGTAACAAACTTAGAGAAGGGTGCAAGTAGAGGGTCCAGTTCACCCTGTGCTCCTAGTAACTCTGTTCTTTCTCCCCTCCAACATGCATTTACATTCCATTACAATCTGTCACACAGACTATCAGAGCTCATGTAATCATGTCCCACATCTCCGTTTATGTTAGTTGTTTCAAGAAGCCTTTATCATCAGGGTTTTTTCTTCCATATGGCACTGAAGACTTCAGTCTGACCCCACCTCCCACTGTCCTTTACTCCTAAAACTGTTCTGTTTTTGCTCTGCCCTGTGTAATTCATGGTTTCAGCAAATTAACTCATATTTTCAGCCTTTTTTCTAAAAATTTCCTTAAAAATTTAGCTGCTGTTGAATTCTAGCTCTTCTCTGAGGATATAGCTTCCCCTGTGATCCTCTCGAAGTTGCCACTGTTTTCTCTCCCAAATCCCTTGTACCCCTAGGTCTGAAGGTAAAAAATGGTCTTTTTGCTCTCTAATGCTCCTTCCAGACCATGATTTTCTGTAGCTTCCAAAAAGAGCTACTTTGTAGCTCAAGCGATCATCAGACTCTATATCTGCCTTTCTTGTTCTACTCAGTGTCAACTGCTTGGGTTTCCCATTCTACCTTCCTAAGGATTTTAACATATGGGCCACTGTTACTCTCTCCAGTCTAACTTCTTTCATAATTCTTGGTGATTTTAATAATAATATTAACCAACATTTTAGAATCTTGTTTCTCAGTTCCTGGATCCTCTTTTTTTCAATAACCTTGTCTTCTATATTGTCTCAGCCACTCTTATAGTTATTATCTAGCTATTGTTATTAGTAATAACTACACCTTCCCCATAATCTCAGTTTAAAGAATTCCATATTCCAACCGTCATTTCTTATCTATCTAACTTTAACAACATTTCGACCCTGCAGGACCTATTATCTATGATCTTAGTGATTTTTACTATTCTAAGGTTCAACAACATAATTTTGTGTTTGCATAAGCCCTCAATTCCTATACCAATCTCTTTGAGGTTTTTTTTTCTGTTTCAACTGCCCTCCTTAGCCTCAGCTGACAAACTTGCATTCTATTTTATTAAGAAAATAGAATCATATAGCAAAGTCCTTATTAGCACCAATAATCACAGCCATCATTCTACCTATAACTGTAAACCATATAACCTATATTCATTACAAATATTCTTTTGAGCTATTTGTCTGAGGCTCTAACAAAAATCAACTTTTTTATTCTGCAAAAGAGCATGTCTCAGAAGATTCTGGGAAGTTAGTGGAGTAGGAGGCACCAAGAATCTCTTGCTCCACCTGGATAACAATAGCACTGGCAGAATCTGTCTAATGTAATTATTTTGGAACTTTGAAGTCTATAGAAGGCTTGCAACTCCCAGGAGAGGTCTTGGGTGGTGAATTGCAGTTACTTTTCATTCATTTCAGCCCTTAGCACAGTAGCAACTACTCATTCTCCACTATTAGCCTTGTGGCAATCACTGTGCACATGTTCCAGAAGCAGCCCGCACAGAACTTGCAGGAGCCAGGGTGGACAAAAAGGACTCTGTTCTCCAAATATTGAAAATTAGTGTTCTGATTGCTACTTCAGATCACAGAGGTTCAGACAAAGAGATAGGGTTCTACTGTTTTATCACCTCCCCTTATTGCTGTAAGCCCCTCTTCCTCCTCTGGCTGACATAACTTCCAGGGGATTTAAAGAGCCAGTGTCTTCTCCTCATTTATCTATTCTCTTTTTTGAGTGCCAGAAAACTAGGATACTTAAAAGCAATTGCAAATATGGGGAAAATTAAAAAGTGACTCTGCATGTAGAGGGAGTTATAGGCTCAGAAAATACCTGAACAAGACTTTAGGATTACGCTTAGTCTGATACTAAACTCAAAGATTGCCTATAAAAATCAAAAAGGTGTCGGGCTCGGTGACTCAGCTTGTAATTCCGCGCCTTTGAGAGGTTGAGGTGAGTGGATTTCCTGAGCCCGTGGGTTCGAGACCCGCCTGGGTGGCGAGACCTCATCTCTATAATAAACCAAAAAATCCGCCGGGCGTGGTAGCGCATGCCTGTAATTCCGGCTACTTGGAAGGCTGAGGCGGAAGGATCGCCAGAGCCCAGCAGGTCGAGGCTGCGGTGGCCCGGAGCAGCCACTGCACTCCAGTCTGGGCGACAGAGTGAGACTCCAACTCAAAAAAAAAAAAAAAAATCAACAAGGGAAAACAATATACAGATACAATAACAAAAAATAGCAAACTCTCGGGAAGATTACCATATTATTAGATTTAAATGTCCAGTTTTAACAACAATTAAAAAAAACATAATATATACAAAGAAATAGGAAACTATAACCTTTCAAAGGAAAAAAATTATCAACAGAAACTGCACCTATAAAGAGCTTATGGTAGATTCATAGACAAAAACTTTAAAACAGTTATCTTAAAGATGCTCAAAGAACCAAAGGAAAATAAATTCTAAAAATTTGTGTAGGAACAAACTGGAATTATCAATAAAGAGACAGAAAACCTAAACATACACACACACACACACACACACACTGAAGCTGAAATGTACAATAAATGAAATGGAAAATTTACTACAAAGATTCAAAGGCATATTTGAGCAGGGAAAAAAATCAGCAAACTTGAAGACAATGAAAATTATTGAGTCTGAGGAACGAAAGAAAGAAAATAATAAATTAAAGTAAACAGAGTCCAAAGAATCTCTAGGAATCCATCAAGAGACCAACATATGCACGTGGGAATTCCAGAAGACAAAGAAAGAGAAAGGGACTTTACTTCCCAAGTAAATAAGCATCCAAGAAGCTCAACAACTCTCCAAATAGTGTACACTTAAAGAGATCCATATCAAGATTCATTAAAATCAAACTTTCAAAAGTCAAAGACAACGAGTGATCCTTGCAAGCAGCAAAAGCAAATGGATTTATCATATAAAGGAGATTTACAGTAAGATTATCAGCAGATTTTTCATCAGAAACTTTGTAGGTCAGACAATAGTGGGACAACATATTTAATGTGCTAAAAAAAAAAAAAGCTATCAACCAAGAATTCTGTGTCTGGAAAAAATGCCCTTCAAAAGTAAAGTTGAAATTACAATACATTCAGATAAACAAAGTCAAACAAATTTGTTTCCACTATACTTACCCTGCAAGAAATTCTTAAGAGAGTTCTGCGAGGTGAAATGTAATGACACCAGATAGCAATTCAAAGTTATATGGAGAAATAAAAATACATGAGCAATTATAAAACTAGTATTATTGTAACAACAGTTTGCAATGCTACTTTTTGTTATCTACATGACTTAAATTTATAATTTATTTAAATAAAAGCAATTATCACTCTAAAATCTACTATTATTGTAAATTTGGTTTGTAATATCACAATTTGTTTTCTATATAATTTAATAGACTAATGCATTTCAAAGTTTATGTTTTGAGGCACAAAATATATAAAGATGTAATTTTGTGACATCAACACAAAGAACTAAAGGAAAATAAATTCTAAAAATCTGTGTAGGAACAAACTGGAATTATCAATAATGAGAAAACAACTGAAGGGGTGGCAACAGAGCTGTAAAGGAGCAAATACATACGTTTTATAATTTCCGTGATAACTATATAACTACAAAGAAAATAGCTATAGAGTATACACAAAAGAAAATGAGAAAGGAATTAAACATTTCACCACAAGAAAATGAGACAGTAATGCAGAAAGTGGGGGGGATCTATAAAAGAATATAGAAAACACATAGCAAAAATAAGTTTCCTTTTGTCAGTAATTATTTTAAATGTTAGTTGATTAAACTCTTTGTTGAAAGACAGAGATTGACAGAATAGTTAAAAACACATGCACCAACCACACACTTTCTTTGGGAGACATATTTATATCCAAAGAAAATATACATGTAATGGAATATTAGTGGGTCTTAAAAAAAATAAGAAAAACAATAGCAAGAACATGGAAGCAACCATGCTGCCCATCAAAAGAGGACTGAATTAAAAAAATATGGTACATAGACACGATGGAATACTACACAGCCATAAAAAGGAACAAAATCATGAATTTTGCAGCAACCTGGATGGAACTAGAGTCTATAATACTGAGTGACCTCTCACAGAAACAAAGATCCGAGTATCACATGTTCTCACTCATATAATGGACCTTTAACATCCAATGTAATACTATAAGAAAATGACTGACAGTAGTGAGAAACTATGGGGGGGGAAGGGAGATGGGATCAATGGCAGCAAATATCTGTGTGGGGACGGGGAAACACCTCTTATCAACAGGGTGCCTGAATGAAACATGCTTGTATACCTAATCCTGAACTGTACCCCACAACACCATAATAAAAAATATTGATTAATTAAAAAAAAAAAAAGAAAATCATAAGAAAGAGAAAAAAAATAAGAAAATATTTCTATATTCAACATCATGGATGAAACTTAAGGATTATACTAAATGAAGTAACTAATCACAACAAGAATAATACTCTGTGATTTTACTTATAAGTACTTTTAGCAGTCAAAGTCCTAGAGACAGAGATTAGAATACTGGTTGCCAGAGGCTTCGGAAGGAGTTAATGGTGAATTGCTGTTTAGTGGGTATTATAGAATTTCAGTTTACAAGATAAACAGAGTTATGGAGATGGATGGTAGTGAAGGTTGCACAATATTATGAATGTATTTAATATTGAACTGCACATTTTAAGTGATTAAGAAGTTAAGTTTATGTTATGTTTATTGTATTACAATTAAAAATTAGAAAATTAATTGTATGACAGTAAAAACAATTAATGGTTTCCAGGAATTAGGTGTGGAGAGAGGGATTAATAGACAGAGCACAGTGGATTATTAAGTTAATGAAACAGCTCTTTATGATATTTGATTGGTAGATTCATATCATTATACATTTGTCAAAACCCACAGAATGTATTACCCAAACTATGAACTTTGGGCAATATTGTTGTGTCAATATATGTCTTTAATTGTAAAAAATGTCCCACTCTGATGCTGGATGTCAATAGTGGGGAAGCTAGGCCTGTTTGAGAAGAAGGTATGTGAAAACTTTCTGAACTTTCTGTTAAATTGTTCTGTGATTCTAAAATTGCTCTAAATGAATAAAATCTATTCAAAAAGAAAAAAAAATACTAATTTAGATTACATAAAAATTACCTGGTAAGAAATAGTGCAAGCTTTCTTTCACCTTCCTTCCTTCTCCCACCCCAACTTTCTATATCATGATATCTTTGTTCCTTCTTTTTGGCTCTTGAAGAGCAATGTTGTATTTATTTCTAAAAATGAAAGAAAATAAATTTGACTCCTAAGATTAAACAAAAAGAGGAGTCATTTCTCCCAGGTACTGCTTCCTTTATCTTATGCATTCTTGACTTTTCCTCTCTATTGGAATATTACCATCAGTATATAAATATGCTACAATATCTGTCATTTCAAAACAAAAATAAAAACTTACCTTCAACCCATATACTCTGCTGAATACTACTTGGAAGCTCTGCATCCATACAGAAAATCTTTCCATGTTCTCTCCTCCAGTTGCCTTAAAGCCATTACAATTAGACTTTCATTTTTACCACATCACCAAATGTTCATATAGAGGCTATCAATAACCTTAAGATGTCAAGTCATATTGTCAATTTTCAGTCATCTTACTTGACTCCAAGCTGTATCTGATAAGTTTATCACAAAATCCTATTGAAATACCTTCATTTGGCTTCTGGGTGTCTCTTTGCTTCTCTTCCAATATCACAGATACTCCTTTTCTTTGTTACTGGCTGGCTCTGCCTCATCTCAGCAAGCTCTAAATGTTGAAGCACTCCAGAATTCAGTCCACGAATTTCTTCCTTTTCTGTCTATATAACTCATTCTAGATGAAGATTCAGGGACAATACTTCAAAAAGCCTTTAATGCCATTTGTGCACTGATGTTTCTAAAATTTATGTCATCAGTCATTCTTGTATACTCAACTCCCTAATTTACATCTCCGTTTTTGCAAAATAGGCAACTCAATTTTTTTTTTTTTTTTTTGGGGGCTGGAGTCTCACTCTGTCGCCCAGACTGGAGTGCAGTGGCCTCTCCCAGCCACCGCGGCCTCGACCTGCTGGGCTCCGGAGATCCTTCCGCCTCAGCCTTCCAAGTAGCCGGAATTACAGGCATGAGTTACCACGCCCGGCTGA